>NW_012026862.1:260384-286505 GCF_000956235.1 Wasmannia auropunctata
GGGGGGGAACGAGCTCGTTCAATGCTTGTTGTCGAAGAGCACGTTACAATGGGTGCCTCTCTATAGACACACGCAGGTATTAAAGTTGAACGTATGCCATTGTAATGGACGAGTTAATACGAGATATTTTCAAGTTATAAAACTTTTCCGACCCTTCCGCGTTCCACTCGCCCGCGAAATTAATCTTTACGATCGTCATCCTTCGCGCTTTAATTAGGTAGTTTACGGTGAAAACACGAGTGAGGGTAAACCAATTTCTCTGAAGAGAATGCCAACGGCCCGGATATTCTCTAACGGTACCGCCGCCGCTGCCGCCGCCGCCGCCGCCGCCGCGCGCCGTCGTCGTCGTCGTCGTCATCGTAAAGACAGGAATTCACGCAGCTCGCAGTGCGACTAAACCGTAGCTGGCGACGAACCGTTTTCGCCTTGTTCATTATTTCGTAAATGCGACACGGCGCGAATATCCGACGCCTTTCGCGTCGCTAAATGCCGGGCGTATTATTCCCTCACTTGCTTTAATCACGCTCGGTATACGCACGGGTTCGTCGTGTACAATCGGTATTGTCAACGGCTGGGCGAGAAACGGCACGCAGAGCCCGGCGTTAATTGCGTAAAAGGCGAACTCTCGGCTAGACGGAGGGGAGCGGTGGGAGGGCGGGGGGGAGGGGAAGGGGAGGGGTGTCGGTGAACCCAAAAACTAGGTTGACTCCCGACAGGTAATTTGTATCGCCATTATCGCGGTCCCACGCAGCCGGCGTTCGACGCTTGCTGTTCGCGTCCGCGAATTTATTCCGTCTTAATGGAAAATGTGTGTACGAGCGAGGCGAGTAAAGCGCAACCGACGGAAAGGCCGATCGATTCTTACACATCGAGCGTCTCTCGCGTGCGGTCGATTTCCTCATCGGGTCACCGGGTTATCGGGTTGCCACGACGCGGATCGATCGTCCGTTAATGCCTGTCACCGCGTAACGGCTACAATGCATAAAAAATATATTATATATAAAACACGCGTTAAAGACCGATATAGACGCATTCATTTTTTTTTTATCTTCGCTCAATGGAGGCTCGCTGCGAAATACACCAGTTTCGAATCGGCTTCGACGTTGCCTCAACGAATGCTCTTTTTGTTTTTCAGCACCTGTTCGAGCGCGTGTCGACGAAACGCAGATGGACACGCACGAGGGCTCGACGGTGCAGTTGCAGTGCCGATTCCCGCCGCCGCGAGAAAACGTTACGTGCTTCTGGCTGACGCACACGAATAACAATCTGGACAACGCGGCGATCGAGGATACCTCGCTGTCGCCGAGATACAAGGTGTACATGAACCTGCAGGAGGGCCGTTACGATCTGCAGATTAAGAACGTGTCGTACGAGCACGACAACGGCAAGTACGAGTGCCGGCTGAAGGTCACCAGCACCGGCACCGATTACCACAGGAAGTACATCACCCTGACGGTGCTGAGGGCGCCGGGTCCGCCGACGATATCGCCGACCTCCGCGTTGGCCACGGAGGGCAAGAGGCTAGAGTTGCAGTGCAACACCTACGGCGGCAGCCCCGAGCCGGAAGTGAAATGGTACCGCGGCAACAGCAGCACGTTGCTGCACACCGGCAAGACTCTGATGATCGAGCCCACGCGGGAGGACGACCGGTCGAGTTTCCGGTGCGTCGTGAGAAACCGCGCGATGCGCGAGGGCGAGACCCTGGACGCCTCGGTGACGCTCGACGTCAGTTATTATCCGCGCGTGTCCGTCGGCCCGGAGAACCCACTCAAGGTCGAGGTGAACGGCACCGCGACCCTCAGATGCCACGTGGACTCGAAGCCGCCGGTCAGCATGGTGCGCTGGTGGCGGGACGGCAGTTTCATCGCCACCCACCTCGAGCACGTGATACCCAAGGTGACGCTGCAGGACGTCGGCAGGTACACCTGCCAGGCGGACAACGGCCTCGGCAGGCGCTCCGAGGCCTCCCTGGTCCTGGACGTGCTCTATTCGCCGACAGTGTCCATCGAGGGTGATAGCGTCAGGGTGGCCGACGTGGAGGACAGCGTGACCGTACACTGCAACGTGTCCGCCAATCCGATGCCGTCCGTGACCGAGTGGCTGCGGGACGGCCGACCGGAGTTCAGACAGCCAGGCTCGATCCTACGACTGACCCGTGTCACCGCGGACAACGCCGGCAACTACACGTGTCGCGCCGTGAACACGATTCACCCGACCGGCGGCGAACGCAGGAACCATTCGGCCTTCGCCAGCGTGACGATCCGGGTGCGGCACAAACCCGGCCCGGCCAGAGTAACCCCGGACTCGCCGGTCGCCGTCGAGGGCTCGCGGGTGATACTCACGTGCATGGCCAGTCCGGCCGGCTACCCCGAGCCGCAGTACAAATGGTGGAAGGTAGGCGAGGGTGGCACGGTCCAGATGCAGGCGCCATCCGGCCCGAAGTACGAGATCGACTCGGTGCACCTTGGTAGCGAGGGCACCTATAAATGCCACGCCATCAACGAGATCGGCATCGGTGAGGCAGCATCGGTAAATCTTACTGTTCACCAGCCGCCAAAGATACTCACCAAGCTGCAGCCCCATGTCACGAGAAAGTGAGTAAAAAGATATCATGCATAGAATTTTTCTTCATCTCGCTTTTTTCGCTTTTTTGAATCAGAAAAAAAATTCAATTTTTATTCGAAATGCTTTTTGCAAATTGCAGTATGAATAATTATTGATTTTTTTTTTTAATATTCTGTGACTCTTGCAGCTTTTAAAAAGCTTGAAATATTGATTTCTGCAAAACGAATATTTTTGGAGACGTGATATTCGCTGCGTACTTTGGAAATTGTTTCATTCTACATGCATTGAGAAATAAGAATTTATTTCCCCGAGCGCAATTCGCTTTTTACAACGTCGCGACGTATTTTCTTCATCTACTTTGCTCTTTAATTTTCAAGTCGTACTAAACGTTGTTGACGTAATTGTAGAAAGTCTGCGGACTTTATGTTTTGCTTTCTTCCACATACTTCTTCGGCGGTGAAACTATGCGCCGCACGGCGAATGAAATAGCTTCGCGGGTAGAACAAGATATATCTTCCGTCCTAATAATGTAACGTCTTCTTGCTTATCGCAGAGTCGGCGAGTCGTCGTTCCAAATATCCTGCGTAGCGCAGGGCAAACCGCGGCCTAGCGTGCGCTGGCTGAAGGACGATCAAGAATTAACGGCCGACGAGAGGCTCTACAAAGTATTTACGCCAGATACGGAGGGCCACGGTAGCGTAATAACCGTAAATTCCACGCTGAGCTTTCTGGGTCACGCTCGTCCGCAGACCGACGAAATCGTGCCGGGCGATCGCGGCAAGTACACCTGCGTCTTCATGAACGAGGTGAAGAAAGTCGAGTCCACGATGATGCTCAAGGTGGAGCACGGGCCCATAGTTCTCCATCAACACGAAAAAGTGGCTTCAAATCTCCGGGACACCGCCGAGGTGAAATGCAAGGTTCAGGCGTGGCCGAAGCCCGAGTTCCAGTGGAGTTTCGGCACCAACTCCGCGACGTTACAGGGCTCCTCCAGCGACGGCCACTACGAGATCACCACCGGGCCCGACAACTACGACGTGTATACGTCCACCCTAAGAATAACCAACATCCGCGAGTCCGATTACGGCAATTATACTTGCCGTGCCGCCAACGTTCTAGGTATCGTCATGCCTAGTATCGTGTTGCAGCCTAAGGGTGCGCCGGAGAAACCGAGCAACATCACCGCCATGGAAATCGGACCCACGTACGTCGCCCTTTTGTGGCAGTTGGGCTTCGACGGTGGCCTACCAATCACGAAATACTTCGTTTCGTATAGAAGAGCGGCCGGTGGTGACGAGATAGTCGCACCGGACTGCGCGCCTCCTCGAGGACCAGCCGGCCAGTGGCTCGAGCTCGATTGCCGGCGATCGAATCCGTGTAACGTGACAAACCTCGAGCAACATCAGACCTATACCTTCAAGGTGAAGGCCTACAACACCAAAAATCATTCCGACTATTCCGACGAGGTAACCGCCACCACGGCGGTGGCTCAGATACCCACACCGCTTAGAGTTACCTTCGATCCGGAAAGTAGCACGCTCGCTATTAACGTGGGAGCCACGTGCTTGGCGTTGGTGGCATCTATCGAGAAGTTCGACGGAGGCCCGGATAGTTCGTGGCGAATTGTCGACGAGTGGCACCTCGAAGTTCTCGGAAGTGCGCCTACTCAAAGAGAGGGAGTATTGGACGATCCCGAAACGGCCGACTCGGAACCCCGACTGAGAGTCAGGTTGTGCCTCAAAGCTGACCGGCAGAAGTGCGGCGAGTACGCGGAAGCTGAAAGTAAGTTTGTCTTACAATACAAGGTAATCGGTGGGAAAATCCTTTCAAATGCTGATAAATTTATTTCAAAACTATTTGTTTCAAAATCTACAGCTTCTTAATTGATTAGAAAATTGCATTAATAAGCTTTAGGATATAATTGATTTAAAGCTTAATATTGATCAATTAAAATAAAATGTAAGTGTATCAAATGTAAATGTATCAATTAAAATAAATATAATGTAAACAAACATTGTTTGTAGAGTTAAAATTTTATCATTAATTTGTAAATTTGACGATTTGGCGAAATTTTTTAACAATGAATAAAAATGTATTTTTAAGAAGTGCTAATGCTAAATTTAAACCACGTTGAAAAGAAATAATTTTCGATCGATGGAACTTTCCGTCGGTATTTATTTCCAAAAAATATTTCTTCTCGCAGTTTATAAATATAAACCTTTTTAATAATAAATTTTCAAAGCAGTTGCATTTTTTAGCTTAATGTCCGTATGTGCCAGTTAACAGTTATATTTTCCCTAGTTTATTAACAATGCACAATTTTTTTTAAATAAATAATAAATCGTATATTTTAAGAGGAACGATAATAGTTTAAATAAGCATTTCCTCTGACAGTCATTTATTTTATATGTAACTCTAGAAAAATATAGTTTGACAGTCGGGGATACCAATTTGAACGCGGAGAGTTATTTTAGAAATTGCATCTTGGTCGAGAGAATTTCTTCCAATTCGAGCACGCTTTTTCTCACAGTTGGACCATCCTACATCGCACAAGCCGGCTCTCTCGGAACGCCGACTTTAATCGCCCTGATAGTGAGCGGTGCAGTTTTTCTACTGTTCGCGGCCCTGCTGCTACTGTTTTGCCGATGCCGGCGGAAACACGCGACGAAGGCGAAAGATTACGAAATGGACTCGAACGCGTAAGTATATTCGAAGCTGTAAAAATGCTCGTTACAAATGAGAAATACTCAGACCGTAGGCTAAACGATTCGTCGCTTTCGCGTGCGAAGCTCGAATGCGAAGAAAGGGCACGGCTCATTGAATTCCCTCCTTTATTTCGTAGCGTCCGGCCGAGCCTTGTGGCAGGTAACGGCCAGCAAACCCAACCACCGCCGCCGTATTATGCCGAGAACAAAGCACTGGAGCACAGCCTGGATCACGCCTTGGCTTTGGAGGATTCAAAGACGCCCGCTTACTCGCAATCGGGATACGGTTATCATCAGCCTAATCACAATATCAACGGTAAATTGTTTAGGCCGCGAAAAGTTTCCCCTCCTTTCGCATCGGTTTACAGCCACGTGATAAAGTCTGCAAATACACGTTACACGTGTTTCTCTTCCGATTTTTCCCAGGCGTGAACATGGGCTACATGGACAACAGTTACTCGAATTCCAACAACGGCGGTTCCGTCAACTCGCAGGACTCCATATGGCAGATGAAATCCGCGGCGGCGAACGGCGTTAATCAGCCGTACGACCTCGCCGGATACGGTACCACGGAGTCCGATTACCCCACGCATCCTCATTATCTCCCGCAGCGTGAGGATTACAGGGAGAGCCATAATCTGAGCCGGCAGCAGTTCTGCACGGAGCCCTTCGCCACCGTCGTCAAGTCTCAGAAACACGTCGGTAAGTATTAGCCTTACGATCGTTTCACGTGACTCCCTTCGTCCAGGTTCGCTCTAGCTTCTAATGACAGTCTCTATATTGCCGGTGTGCGTGCCGGGTTGCAGCGTTATAGATTATATCGTACGTTACATCGATCTTCCGCGGCTGCACCACATTGTTTCGCGGGTGCCTCCTCCAACCCTCCGGAGAGGCCTTGTTTCGTCCTTCCTTTCTCCCGCCTGCCACCGCCCCTCCCTCCCTCCCACCCGCCTTCCCCCATCGTTCGTGTATTCACCCTCTTCTTCCGCAATCTCGTAAATTCGTATTAATCGTCTGTTGTACCTCCGACAGATTCGCCTTACGACGTGTCGGGCTTGCCGTACCAGGAGAATTACGACGAGGACACGAAGCCGCCGCAGCAGCCCAGCCTCTCGTACGACGAGAGCCTCGAGTCCGGCTACTCCACGCCGAATAGGCGTAGGATCATCCGCGAGATAATCGTTTGAGATCTGCCTACCGGCTCACGAGCCGGAAACACGCGCACCACCTGGCTATAGCAGCAGGCCCCCGTATGCCATACGGTGGCGCAGCAGCATCGTCCGCATCACCTCTATCACCGCCATCGCCATCGCCACCGTATGGAGATCGTCCTTGAGAATCCTTCCGTGCCGCCGATCGCGACGGCCGCGACGGCGAATGCGCAACTGGGTCTTCCGACGCGTCCGCCGCACCACTTTCCGCATCGCGCGACGTACGACGTAGGTTTAGGAGGACGTAGCCCGTCGTTGTTGCCCGCAGAGGACTATTATACGAGAAATCGTCACGCGCTATCGCCGTACGGGGATCTGGATGGCGCGCCGGCACCGGTGACGGTCCGGCGGATTGACAAGTCCGGATTGCTGGAGATCGCGGAGACGGATCCCGTCACGTGTTCGCGTCCTTGCGTGCTCACCGGCGCGGAGGACGTGGCCGCGCGCGGCCTGTCGTCGTTACGGATCGATCGTTCGGGCCTCCTGGAGGCCGTTCCCGAAGCCGCCGATCAGCCGGAGGAGCACAACGGCGACGCGACGACGAAGCTGCTCGACGAGGCCGCGGGGGTGTCGCGAGGAGAAACGTTAAAGGTGGACGCCGACGTGAATCCTCACGTGTTCGAGGGCGGTTGCCTGCTGGAACGGCCATCGTCCTTGGAGGGCCAAGCCTGCCCGGACGAGGTCGACGCGAGAGCCCGTTCTGCGGATTTTAAGGTGCTAAGCGGAAGCCCGCGAGCTCAACTCGACGTTTCCAAAGCCACGGAGAGGCTACCGCATTTGCCGTTCTCGCCCGGCCTTTCCCTGCGCCGTCTCTGGAATGATCCTTCGAGGAGGTCGCCGTTAACGAGCCGTTGCGCGGACGCGGACTCGACCCGCGCGCCGCGGAATCAGAGATCTCCGGAATTCGCCGCTAGTTCCGCTTCCAGAAAACCCGTCGATCCGTCGCAGAGTCCAATTACGCGCGAACGGTCGCAGGTAGGATGCACAAAGAACAACGTTGATCCTGCGTCAATCGACTCGGATGTTCCGGCGGCGGCGGCGGCGGCGGCGGTGGCGGTCGACGCGATCAAAATGCCTCGCGAATCGCTGCTCGCGAGCGGAAGCGCGGAACGAGAGGACGATCCGCCGGGCGAGGAGAGGGCCGAGGCGGAAGGATGCGAGCACACGACCGTCGAGAGTCTCGAGCAGGACGAGGTATCGTTCAAAGGGTCCAACAAACTTCTCGACAACGACAATGTCCAGACGCTCAGAGTGATCATTCTGTCGGAGCAATTGTGAAAGTGACCGTACTCGAGTGCAATGACTATACAGGCAGTGATATCAGTATATGCGCGTGTGCTGAGTGAATGAGCCAAGATTACCGGAGGAGCATCAAAGATGCGGTCCCTACGGAGGAATTACCAATCATCGACAAGGAGGAGGGTGCATCTTGCGCGACGGCGCCTTCCTCGCCCCCATTTATAATTTACCAACTTTCGCTAATACTGACTCTAGGCAATCGAGACTGTCTAAAAAAATTTATTGTTCAAATTGTATGTATTTTTTGTTGAACTTTAGAAGCCCGACTCGAACATCTTCCTAGAAGTCGAAGTTTATCGTCTAAAAGCGCGCAGTGTTCAGACCCGCCTATTTTTAAGCCGCTCGAGATTGATTATTTATTTTATCGCTAAGACGCTTTGAATCCGGCAATTTTATCAATATTTTACAATGTTGTTGATTCAGACGATTAACTGCCACCCCGGATTCAATGCGTTTACTCGCTGTCCGTTTAATTAGTCAATCTCGACGCGGCCCACAAGGACATTTTCTCCACGCGACACTGTCACAAAAGTATTACTGTCACGCAATGTTGTTTTGTTAAATTTTATTACGACGATGGTTATTTTATTGCATTTACATTTGTTTTTTCTGCGTGACTGCGGATATTACTTTCCGTTTTCGAGCGTATTTTTTTTATATATAGAAAAAACGCGTGGCACTCCTCGTGTGAGACTGTGTCCACGAGCGTTCTCCGAATACGGAGCGTTAAAGTACCAGGACACATCAATTTCCGGCCGCTCACGCGAGAAAGGACGTCGTAAGTATAAGCGAGGAAGATATTTCAAGAATGAGGGCAGGTCGAACGGAGAATCTCGCGAGTCAATGACGCGCAAGAGGCTGTCCGACTACGTCTATCGGTTGAAGACTCGACGCGGCGTTCGATGCATTTTATACTTTTATATACACGAGCGTGTGAGTGTGTATGTGTGTGAGAGGGTGATGCGCCGTCTCTTCGAAGCGACAAGCGATCGCGGTTTATCGTGGCCGCGCCGATCGGAGCTATTACATAAATATATCTCGACCGCGGGGCGACTAACGCCACCGGTTTTGTAAGTACTAGCCGTAGGCGTTTATAAGTAAGAGATGTATTCTTTCGCATGAGTGACTGTTTTCTTTTTTTATTATTATTATTATTTTTTATCGAGATCGGCCGCGTCGTGCGGGCGATCGGGCTGAAATCGGCGAGACGATCAATTCGAACGTTATCTACCTCGTGACGGAGACAACCCGGACAATCCGGACGGTTCGAGCTGTGCCTCTTCCTTACAAAAATTTTAATACCGAAAGGTATAAGCAATTGATTACTTATTTTCAGTATTAAAAGCATTGAAAACAAATGTTCGGTGCTTTTAATAAATAAGTAATTTCTCGCAATTAAATTGAATTTCTGTAAGGGCTGGGGAATGTCTTGGTCTCTCGCTCGGCGTTGTCCGGGAAGGCGATGGCGCATTGAGGTGTTCATCACGCAGCTGTAAATAAAATTGAGCGAGTTCCCTGATGTACTTAACACAAATGATAAAAGGAGCCCCGCGACGATCTATAATTGCATTCGCGCCGCTCCGCGAGTCACGAGTTGGATGGCGGCGAACTCTCGGTATCGAGAGAAGCCGAAACGAAATCTCGACGACGAATTTCGCTGTTTCAGCCCGGCGACACTTCGGACTAACGATAGACTCTAAATGTATACACACACTCTCCTCTTTTTTTTTTACGTTCGTGCGAATTCTACGCGTCACACTGTTTCATAGTTGTACGCGACGTGTAGAGATTACGTGCGCGGCGCCTTTTGTTGAATTTTTGTATCCCCTCCCTTCCCCCCTTCCACCCGTTTCCTTTCATTTATATATAAATATGTATCTCTTCTTTTTATTTTATTTTATTTTTGTATCGTCGATCGAACGCGCCGGCAAAGTTTCGTTTCCCTTCCCCTCGCTCGCGCTATAGACGTAAAAATATAACAAAAGAGAGCGCCGTACTGCATTTAACTGACGACGTATTAAAATGATCGATTACGACATTGTATTACGTGCCAGTGTAGTATATGTTCCACTTTCTGTCGTATATTTTTACGAACGCTCTGTATAAGCGCGATAAATTATAAAATGCTCGTCTCAACAGTTTCCACCGTTGAAACAAAACGAACGTCCATCCGGTTTGAGCCCAGCACAGTTTTGCTGTTCTTCGTCTCTTTGCGAAAATTTCGCCGGTCGCGTTTCTCCGCGCTCATGCGACCCCACGTTTATCCCCGCACGTTTTGTCGTCGTCTTCTGCGATTCTGCGAGAGGGACGGCAAACGACTTGGCCGCGCGTTCGTTCGTTCGTTCGCATATCGTTTGTGATCTCATTTTGCTCGTATAATGCAATCTCGCGAGAGACATTCGCGGTCGGACGATCGCGTCTCGACCGTTGCGATTGCGCGTCCGCGTCTATTGCGGATCGACATACAACACACTGCGCGGCTCTGTGTGGCCATTAGTCTCGATGTACCCCACGACGATTAGGTAGGGCGCAATTAGGGGAGAGAAAGAGAGAGAAAGAGAGAAACACACAAATACTTTAAGTGTATTCCACCGAAAACGATGTCGTGCTGCACGTACAACGCGATCGTAACGAGTCTTGTTGGACGTAATCTTCTTCGCTGATTACTTCGCTAATGAAATACGGTATTTATCAAGCGTGAGAGGTCGGTCAGGCCATTACTGCCCCGCGCACGGCGGTAATATTTTTTTTCTTATTTCTCCTTTTTTTACTATTCGTCCCGATTTTCCTCTCTGACGTATCTTCTCTGCGAGAGAATTCGCTTTTACTGACTTCGCTAAATACGCTATCCAATATTGAAATATTCCGTTTTACGCGTGAAAAAAAAAATAAATATTTGATCTCTTCCTCTTGTTCGTTCGGTCTTTTGCAAATGCACTTTACTAATTATATACGCTCTATCTTTTTTCCCCAATCTCTTTTCGTCTCGATTCATCTCGATTCACGTTTAATTAGGCGTTTATTATTAGATTTACATAAATTCCTTTCACTTCCTCGCGTTAGGGTAAACCGAGGTGAATCGGGTCAATGTAAATTTTAAAACAGTTATCGATAATTTTCTGTTTCGAAACTTATATTGATCCAATATTCGCCACGGTCTGCCCTACGTTACATTTTGTTTTATCGCTCCTTGGTAATTTTACCGATATGTATGACCGCTGTACGAAGGAACACACGCTGGAAATCTCCTACTTCCATGTCTTTCATATAGAGCGAAAGTTGATGTTAGACGTTACGCAGGAGACGTGCCGCGTCTCGAGACGCGCCGATACCTATTCAAGATAAACGGAATCTATTCGTTTTGGCACAATTACTCAAGGGACACGGATGCATTCACCGGCGGCAATGCCACCTCGATTTGGATGCCATGTAAATTCTACGCCGCGCGATATACGACGAGAGAGAGAGAGAGAGAGAGGGGTGCGAGCTGCCGGAATGTGGCAGGGCGGGACAGGCGGTACGGAAAACGGAAACGGAGAAAAAGTAGTCGACATATTTTTGCACAACGAAAAATCGTAGAGGGTACAATGTACGTTAAACACGCGTATGTAGGGTTAAATAAATTTCAGGAAACGCCAACAAGACCGTGTTTCGATCGATTTTCGCTACCTTACGCGCGGAGAAGAACGAGAATTACCCTGAGATTTTGTACATAGTACATACGAGCGAGGAGAAATAGAGTGTGATAGTGTGAGGAGGTGAGTGCCGTGCATGTGTGAATGTGAGTGTGCGGATATGCATGCGTTATGGAAAAAAAAAACGAAAACAAGAAAAAATGAAAATGTTACGTTATAAGAAGATGATTGTAACGAGGACGAGCAGCTAACAAGTTGTGTAGAGTTTCCCCTCGAATAAGCGTCGCTCGCCGAAGTAGCTGTAAATACGAGGACGTACGTTTCTCTAAACTAATTAAATAGTCCCTTCCCCCACCCTCCGATATGTGAAACGAGAGACGATCGATTTATCTCATTCGAAGTTGTCCACGCGCACGAGTCGGATACGCGTATCCGGGAAACGGACCGGAAGAGCCGTGCGTGTCTCGAGCGGAAAAAAAAAACGGAATGCCTATGAGTGCCGGATGCCAGTCGGGACGACATCGGATCCTCACGGAGGAGATTCCGTCGGCCTCTCGGCCGATCGGGATCGGTTTCGCGTCGATCGCCGGTGCCGATCCGCGACGATCCGTCACGCACCGCGTGCCACGTGCCTGCTGCACGCGCGGCTGCTCGCAATATTTAATTAACAGCGTCGCGTCGCGCGCACGTGCGTGCACGCGTTGCATATCCACGAGAGAGAGATTCGTATATTAATTAATACCCATCATAGTTATGATATTATAATGAATTATTATTTGTACAAATTTTATGTTGCAATATAAAATAAACGATGAAGCGACGATCCTCCGTGCCTTTGATTTTTTCCTCATTTCGCTTACGTACATTTCGCGAGTCGACTCAGGAAACTGCAATCGCGTTTTCTTTCGCTTTGCGAAGGTTGCAAAAAAGAAGGAGATTTCTTGAATAAATTTTCTTTTCTTCTTTTTCAGTTTATATCTTTTAATCATAACGTTCGTGGTATCTCGAGCGTTTACGCTTCGATATATTTTCTGGGCAAAAGTTCAGCGTATCCAAACAGGAATTTATGGAGAATCGGATCCCAGATTCCCGCGTGCGATTTATATCACGACGGGTTACGTACTATCGAGAGGTGGCCGTTGCACCTCCGCGTCGACCTCACCATCGAGACATCGACCTCGCGGGGCTCGATGGCGCGAGCTTGCGCCGTCCGTTCGGGCCTCTCTCTGTACTCCCACCTCGGGTGCATGCTCGATAAAACGCTCGAAACGCTTTTCACCCTGTGCGATATCCCCCGCGCGTTTCCCTCGGAAACCGAGGGCGATATTTTACAGTCGCGGCGCAAGCGAGCCGGTGAAAAATGCGCGGGACGGCACGTCGCCGTGAACAATCGATAAAGGGCGAGATGCGAGTTTCCAGTGGCACGCGCGAACCGCACGGTGCAACGCGTAACATGCTGACGTTGCTGTCGAAACGTGAGAAAATCAGGTAAGGGAGTACAGGAGCACGGGGGAGAGATCGAGACGCGCAACGCTCTCCTCCCTCCGTCGCGCCGAATTATACGGCACGCTTCTAACGTTGATATGTAGCCGCTCTGACGCGCCGAGGCTCTTACCGAGCATGCTCGTAATCTTCGAAATTCTGACAGTGATTTTAATTCGTTATGATTGTAATAACGTTATACGGAACTAGTGCTGCACGGCACCAACATCATCGAGCTTTCCCGCGTTCTCGGTCCCGCGAGTATCGGGTATTATAAATGATGTCGATGAACAAAATTTGGTCGGTTAAATATTCCTTTAATGGAATGTCCGTATATCTGTTAATTGTAAGTATACTATTTTTACATGTTCAGATACGTGATAATTAAATTTTTTTTCCTTTATTTTGTCGAGTGTAAAATAAAATAAAAGTCTTTTTTATATATTAGAACTTTATTTTAATTTATAATATAATAAATGCTCCAAAATGATTAATTATGAAGATCGCAAATCTGCAAGATCGACGGTGAAATATTCAAAGAGCTTACTGAAAGTTTTTAATTAAAAATAGATTAATTGTCTGATCGTGATTGATTAATTTTGTCTTAATCGTAATTCACTAAAGGTGCTGCGCACATAACAACTTTTGATTGAAAACTGTCCTCGACTCACTATATAGAACGAAGAATGTCTGTATTATTTCTTGTCCTTGAAGTATCCCCCGAAATTGATTTTCCGAGGCATAATAGGCAACAGTGCGAATATAGGCACCAATGGTAATATAGGTACCACATTCTAGTCGCGTGACCGACGTCACCACGTGGCGCATCGAATCTCTACTCCGAAGTCTTAATCTCGTAGTTTTGGTGCTTCAGAAACGTTATGTGTATCTTTCGTGTGTGAGGAAGAAAAGAAAATTTTGTTTATTAAATATATTTATTAATATTCTATACAATTATCGAGCACTAATGCACGACACGACGCAAAATAGAAGCTGATTTCAAGAAGAATAACGTCGATATAAGCGAGAAGATATAACAGATTTATTGGCCACGAAATCGAAATAAGTGCTGTATCGAGAAAAATATCTTTGCATTCCGCGACACACGGCATTCTGCTCGCGCATATGCTGATAATCCGAGCGTAAATCTTACAAGAGATCAGTTTTGTGCGACGACTCTTCTATGAATCAAGACGCGAAAAATTTCAGGAATATCCGGGAAGTCTCGTTTCTTCACCGGAAAAGTTATCGTCGACAAATGCCCGGATTTCGGACGTATCCTATAGTCCAGACTTTATCTATGCATCATACTACTCGTACGTATCGTTGTAAGCTATCGACACATAGTTTTATTTCGCTCGCGACACAAAGACCCGTATTCAACCAATTCCAATACTGCTGAATACATAGAGAATGTATTATTATAATTGACGGTAGATTTTACGATCCTTTATCATTGATCATTTTGGATACTATGCGAAAATTTCGTACTCTTTCATATATCTCATCTCGAAAAAGAAATTGCGATATTATTATAGTAATATGATCGCGACGCAATTAAATCCGTGTAAAAGTTTTTGCTTTCATTTTTCCCCCGTACCATAGAAAAATTGTCCGATCAATCCCAAGAGTTCAAGATAATAATAGTTGCCAATGACACCAACGTGCCCCGGTAATAACAGATCGATGTCGTTGTCGTGTTATACGGGCACATTCACAGTCAGTGCTCAGACGATAGCACACGCCGCGCGCCGCCGCCGTATCGCTTGGTTACCGCGTATGACATAAAGGTTATTAATATTGGCACTGTCAATATCCGATTACGCAACGATATCCAAGAAATATTCAGTTTATCGAGGTAATTCAAGGTCTATTTGACTCATTGTCAGACACAACGTCAGTTCACATTTCCCTTCTTATTCTTGTTCCGCATATGTGTGAGTATTGCTTTAAATATTCAAGATCTCGTCGCTCATTTAGTGCTGATCTGATCTTGACATTTACTTAATTTATGAAGCACCGAAGAGTACACTCAAACGTTAATGCGACATTGAAATATAGATTGCTATTTATTTACACAGCGGCTTGAAGTTATTGTTGTTTTATTACTTATACATTTTTTGTAAGCGATTTACGTAGATTGCTGTTTATTATTCATGTCTTTAATTTTAAGATCATGCGCAATCCGAGTGAAATACAAGGTATAAGGTGAAACGATTAATTAAATTAATTTTCTACTTTAATTAATTAATCTCTAATTAATCCTAATGTAAGATTTCAAGATATGATTTTATTTGCTATATACGAAAATTTAGTTAACTATAGAACTACTGCTAAGTCAGCTTAATTAAGCTTAATTAAGATGGTCTCAGATGCGTAATCGTATTATTGAGTTCAAGTCACCGAGCGAATCGGAAAAATTTGCAAGGTAGTGACAACCCCTCGTGTTTGCTTTCGCAGCGGTCGACGCGCGGCGAGAGCGTCTGAACGACGACGCCGTGATCGCGGGTGTCGCAGCTCCCGATTATCGACCACGGATGCAGGCCCGCCATGGTCAAGGCGCAGCCGCGGCCCAGGCGCGGCCGCCGCGATCAAAGCTGTCGGACTTCTTCCATCTCTGGGTCAACAACATCCGTCTGCTCTACTGGGGCAACCTAGAAGGCCTGCCACAACTGCCCAGCACGATGGGTAATCTACAGAGCGACAGCAAGAAGAAGCAGAAGAAGAAGGAGGCTGCGCCGCCGGTGCCGACGTCCGCGTCCGCGTCCACGGACGTCATCGCGGAGCCCGAGGCGACCGAGGACCAGAAGAAGGAGGACCAGAAGAAGGAGGACCAGAAGAAGGAGAAGCGGGACCAACCGCCCGAAGTTCCGAAGAGACGCGATGAGCATCGCGAGCCGATCAAGATCAGCTTCGAGAAGGTGCACACGCCGGGCAAGAGACAGGCACCGCCGCCGCCACCGATAGTGGTGTTACCCAAGGTATTTGGTACCGCATTTTTTTCTGTCAAGATGAATTAGCAAATTATCGATTGGATAAAGGTCTCTTCAAAGGCAAGGTTATCTCGTATATACAGTTTAACATACTGAAATAAGTACTAAAGAACAAAGATGTAATTAATCTGTAATTTCTCGCGAGAAATGCAAATCGGAAAAATCGAAATGTCTCTGATCGTACGATAGAAAAAAAAGAATGCTACAGCACCTTGACTTGAGTGAGTCGTAGTGTAAAATCATTTTGTGTAATTAGGACACGCAGGAGAGTGTAGAGCCTGAATGTCGCAAGGATACTGCAACAACGGCGAAGCCATGCGTAACGACGACGGAGTCTTTTCGCTCGAGTACCACGGCGTCGACGACGACGCCAGGCCAGACGCCGACGACACCGCAGACGACCCAGCTGCCACCACTGCTGGTGACCGATTCGTGGCGTTTGGCGAACAAGGGCCTGGTCGTGACGGAAATGCCGACGCCGCCGAGCCAGGAGTCCTCCAGCGACAGCGTCTTCACCGATCCCGGCGAGCTCACCATGAGTCCGGTCACGGCGGCCACGAGACCGGAAGTAGTGAAACGTAAACCGATTCCGGAGACGATCGACGGCAAGGAAGAGAAAGCTTCGTTCACGATCTCGAAGCACAAGAAGATCCATCTCTCAGTGATGAGTCCCCGAAGTGAGGATAATTTCATTAATTTCGTTATTTTGAACAAGCATCGCGTTTTTACGTAATTTTTCCGAGCAATTAACTGCGCTATTAAAAAACTGAGTAAGTTGACGATGGCTTATGTAAAATGGTTATGCAAAACGCGTGTAACAGTCTGTGTAACGTGGTTATAAGTTCGTGCAGTTAACAACATAGATTTGCGATGTCATCGGTACAAATCGTGTATACCTTGAATAGGTGTGGTATTGTGTGAAACGAGTGTGGTGCGTGCACATTGGACTTAACAATAAGTCAACATGACTCACTCAAGCTCCGGTTTCATCGACGTCTCTCAAACGAAAATATTTCATTTTTAGGCGTAACGTCGAGCGAGAAGAGTGCAATATCGGAACCGAGTCCACGTACTCCGCAGAGGCGACACAGTGTCTGCGAGCTTCCCACGAGCAGAGGTAGAGTGCTGAGAAGAGTGGCCAGCTTGACCTTGGATCGAAGTAGCGCCAAGAAAAGAAAAAGTTCCAAGAGTATCGTTTATCAGAGGACGGATCGCCACAAGCAATCCGAAGGTGAGAGAAACGCGCGATCGAGATGAGGGATCGTTTGAGACGAGACATGTGTGTCGCAATTTTTTTATGATTTAATCTTTTCTTAAGAGAAATGATAGCAGAGAGCTTTTCGAAAGCGGAAAACATGCACGTAAGATGTAGGCTCTCTACGGCTTCGGATTCTCGCGAATCCGGGGCATAAAAAATGACGAGGCATTTCCAAGATAGAACTACTTTTATAACGACTACACTTGCAGGTCAGCGTACGACCTAGAAGTCGTCACGCATTGACGATTGCGAGTCTAACGCGAGTCTTATCTCGTGACGGAAGAGAAGGCGCGCGATAACGTTGCGATGAGTAAATACGCGGCAGCGGCGGCGTACCTTTTGCTCGCGCGGTGACGCAATGCGCCAAAGCGGTTCGCGAAAAATCGCGACCGCTTGTAAGACTGATGGATAACGATAATCGTCACGATCGTGATGATCGGCAATTAAGGTGGAACACGACGATAAGGACAATCAGCCTCTTTCATCGTCGGCGGCGTCGATTAGGTGTTTTTTAAAACACGGCCTCCAAATAATCATTCGTAGCCCGAGGTTACAGCGAGTGATACGCGCGAATCAAACACGCGCTTGTTCGCCGATAAGTCTTATCGATGGGGCGGTTCGCAGGGTTCAGTTCGGATTCTCTCGTGTTTCCCGTGCCTGTTCGCCGAGCGAGATGCGGTAGTTACTTGCGGAGCGGCGCGCGGCAAAATATCCGGGGCGGAAATAAAATCTGCGAGACGGTCGCGGGATGAGCGAGTGTCGGACATCGTAATTCGAATGGACGCGAGATCGAAGAGTGATCGCGGGAAGGAGACGAGAGTGTGTTTATTTGCGCGTACGTGTGAGTCAACGTCGTGGTTGAAAAGATATGTTTAAAACAGCGTAATATTTTAATTTGTAATTTTTGAAATTGCAATTTCGATGACCAGTGCGTAGATGACACTGACGATTTCCCAAACGGGGTCCTTGAAGAGTTCCCTTTTTTTTTTCAATCCGCGACGTTGCAAGGAGTTTGAGCGTTTGCAGAAATGTCCAGAGTTTTACATACGTCACGCGTTGTTTACCGACACGATTTTTATATAATATTCTCTTAGAGTAATTGCATTAGCGATAAAGTGATTAGAAGATAAGGTATACATAAAGGAGTCGTTCATCTTGAATATAAAACGAGATAAGAACTACATGTTGATAAAGAGTCGCGCGTCGCTTTCACAACATGCATCATTAATTAGGACAGATCACAAAGTTCATAAAGATATAAGCGTCGGCAAATGCCTCTGCTCATATAAAGCTTAAAGTTGAAAGAAAACGGTTGCTCGTCCAGAAATTTTGTACTCGCGAAAGATTCATCAAGTGACAGATTCAAGAGGGCAAAAGTATTCTGTGGCTTAATCGAGAAAAATTATTTGCTAAGCTTTTTATCGTTATTGATAAGAAGGCTAATTTTATATTTCGTGTATTAATGGAATTTTCAGAACATGAACTGCCAGTCTGTCTGACTTCTGTGCTACCAGACAAAGATGCGAAGAAGAACTTTACGTCCATGGTAAGATCTTGATCTCTATTTAATTTGACCCGCAATCAACATTTGTAACGATTACTCACTTTCGGAATGTTTTGTTTTAATCAGATAGATCGGACAGGCACCTGCGCGTTGGCAGATGAACTTTATTCGAACTTAGTTCGAAAAACTAAATCGAGCCAAATCTGTGAACACCCTATGCTAAAGGATATTCATCTGTACGAGGAAGAGGTGACGAAGCTGAAAGATGAGATCAAACGGCTGCGCGAGACATCTGTTGTAGACCGGCAGATAAGCACCAGGGGCCAGTCTACTCAGACATCACCGAGAAGCATATCACCGGTCGATGGGAACGCCAGTGAGGCGAGCAACTTAGATAGCGTTAGATCGTCAACGATCAGAAGTGATGTCGCAGATCTCGAACAAGTCAAGATGACTGTGCTTTCCTCCACGTCGATCGACAAGGTCGATCGGTCGTGCTTATCGCGTAGTAGTCAAGGAAACGCGCCTAGCGAAAATCTGGTGCCGTGCCCACCACCTCCATTACCACCGGAGGCAGTCTCGAAGAGCAGATCTGTCTCGACGTCTTTTATCCCGCCGCCACCGCCGCCGCCGTCCCCGTACGCGCTCGCCACCGAAACGGTGCGTGCCGGCGAGAGGACAGTTCCATCATCGCAATTGACGGACGTTCCTAGGATACCGACACCCCCGCCGCCACCTACCCCCCTTTCGACGCAAAGCACCATAAGCACATATCCATCCCCGCCGCCCGCCCCATCACCGCCGCCACCCACGCCGAGTACCACGAGTACGATACCCATTCCTCCACCTCCGCCTATGCAAGCCATCATAAGCGCGATAGCTCCGCCGTCTCCTCTGCAAAACATGATTCCTCCACCGCCGCCGCCTCCGTCCGCGTTTCCGTGCAAACCGGTGCAGAGCCTCGAGAGTGGCATACCTCCTCCGCCGCCGCCACCTATGCCTCCTCAAAGCGCGACGTGCGAGATGTCTATGATCACCGTACCTCCTCCGCCACCGCCGCCGCCTACGCCGATGTTGAACATGTGCGGGATACCGCCGCCGCCTCCTCCTCCGCCACCATCACTCGCGGGTGCTATCGACGCGATGCCTCCACCGCCGCCACCGTTACCCGGAACTGGCCCACCACCGCCGCCGCCGCCACCGGGCACGCCTATGCAGGATGGTATACCTCCGCCACCTCCGCCTCCCATCGGAGGTTCGGGTGCGGGTCCTCCACCACCTCCTATGGCACCGCCGCCACCCCCCGGGGCATTGGGACCCTGTCCTCTGCCCGCTCCACCGGTCGGAGGATGGAATCCGCCGAGCAGAGCCAGTAGGTATCACGATTTCAAAAGTACAGAGTACTCTCGATAATTCCTTTCGTTAATCGAGAGTACGCTGTACACTCCTCTCGGTTTTTGGATGCCGATTTTGCACCGCGTAACACAAGTGCCTCGCTTTTATAGTTATGAGAAAGCAACCTTTAAATCCTGATGTGCCTATGAAGCCACTTTACTGGACGAGGATTTTGGTGCCAGTTGCTGCGGCCAGTCAGCCTCCAGTAGATAGTGCTTCAGATTTGTCACCCCAGGTAAAACAAGGAGTATGAATGTAATAAAATTTGCTATATGAAGTAAAATAATGATTTCTTCAAGAATGGCTTTTTTAATGCTGTCTTATCTTAGGTGCCTCTGTGGTTGGAACTTACGGAGGAGGAGACTTTAAATATGAAAGAATTCGCTGATTTATTTTCGAGGCAAGTGAGAGAGAGGAATCCGGCCAAGAAGAGCGAGGGGACGCCTAAAAGTTCCAAGATCCAACCCGCGAAGATACTTGATTCGAAGCGTTCGAAAATGGTGGGAATTCTTGAAAAGAGTCTACACATTGATTTTAGCGAGATCGAAAATGCGGCCTATAATTTAGACACAAGTGTAATCAGTTTAGAAGCATTGCAACAAATCTACGAGATTGTGAGTAAACCTTGAGATAAAAATCTAATTATAAAAATGCAGGCTTTTCGTACGAAATCCACAACTTTTTCATTTTTTTTTTCTGATTTGTAGAAACCGACGCAAAAGGAAATAGAAGAAATTGCAATTCACGAAGCAACTTTTCCGGACGTTCCTCTCGATCAACCAGAATTCTTTCTCAAACGACTGTCCGGTATAAATCACTTCTCCGAAAGGATAGCCTGCCTGATGTTGCAGTCGGAGTTCCAAGACGCGATATCGTCGGTTTCGTACAAATTGAACAACGTGCGAACCACCTGCGACTTTCTGATCAATTCCGAGCCTCTGAAGAAAGTAATGGCCATCATACTGACCTTGGGCAATTACATGAACGGCGGAAATATGATGCGCGGCCAGGCTGACGGCTTCGGCCTAGAAATCCTCGGCAAACTGAAAGACGTCAAGTCCAACGTACCCGGCGTCACCTTGCTGCACTACGTCGTCAATGCGAAATTGTCCCAGGAAAAGGATCATAATTTCGAGGAGCCATTGCCTTTACCTGTGCCTGAGGCGGCTGACGTAGAAGCCGCATCCACGATCAAGTTCGATGATATTGCTAAAGAACTGGATAGACTGGACAAAGAATTACAAGGTGTGTACGTGGTATTATGTGTATAATAATATTTCCAATATTACACCAATCGAAAATATTTACATCCATTTTTTTATTCATAAAGCATATTGTTTAAAAGATTTGACAGATATGAAAGAATCGAACAGAGAAAGCGAGCGTGGGTTGGCAGACAACATGCCGCTCTGCCAAGCCAGAGGTCCTAGGTGTTTGACTTTTGCAGAACCAAAATATTTTCACACGCTTGTGTCTCTCCTCGGCAAAAACCACGAGAATATTCTTGATCACAGAACTTCCTTAAAATTTGGCCGTTCGGAACCGGCCAAATTTTGGTTAAAATGTTCCTTATGCCTGTGTGTCATCTTACGCGCGCATCATAGACATAGAGTGAGATAAAAACAGGCTATAAGTCTTATTACAAGAGGAAAAAATAGAAAAGAATCGATATAAATTACAATGAATGTCAGATTTTCTACCTAAAATACTCAGTATTATACTTTAAATATGTAAAATCGAGTATTTTAGATAGAAAATCTGATATTTATTGTAATTTATATTATCTATTTTTTCTTTTTTTTCTTCTTTATGTAACAGGCTTAAAGTCTGTTTTTATCTCACTCTATGCTTATGGTGCATGCACAAAGTGATGCACAGGCATATGGGACCTACATTTTAACGCCGATTCCGAACGGTCAAATTTTGAAGAGGTTCTGTGATCACGAATCTGTCGGATCGGGAAAAATCAATACAATCACATATATCAGATTTTCTACTTAAAATATTCGATTGTTTTACATCTTCCTATACAATTTAAATATGTAAAATTTTTTGACTATTTTAGATAGAAAATCTGATATTTATAATTATATGTATATCGATTTTTTATATCTATCAAATCTTTTAAGCAACTTTATGTTTTATAAATAAAAAATGAATATAAATTCTTATACATACATCATAATGATTAATATACAAGTTATATATAGCACTTTCAATTTTTACTAAAATTAAATTATTTAAAAAGAACTAAAAATTTAATTTTGTTACTATTTTTATATTAATTTGCACTAAGAAAGCGAGTGCAAATGACGCGAAACTGTTGCATTTATGAAGTAACTGTTTTTTTATATTTTTCTTACTCGTTTATTTTATTTGGATAATCTTTACATATGATTTATGTAAATAAACAAGATAGAACAAGAAATTAAATTGTTTCAGCATGTGCACAAATGTGTAGTACAATCGTAGAAGCGGATCCATCTACGTCCAAAATATTCAAAAAGAAAGTAGACTCCTTTGTGAAGAAGGCGAATACCGAATTGGCAAGCGAGAAAGAAGATCTACTGGAGGCTAAAAACAAATTCAAAGCTGTGATGAAGTTTTATCAGTTTATTCCTAAAGGCTCCACGTTGGAAACTGCAGAACCTTACGATTTCTTCAATCTGTGGCTCGGTTTCTGCCGGGACTTTAAGGTACATATCATTAATTCACAGTGTTCGAAATTGCTGAGCGAGCAAATTATATATGACGGATCGCATTTTTTTCAGGATATCTGGAAGAGGGAGCAGCTGCGAATACGAAAGGAACGAATGGAGGAAGTTCGCAAAAAGTTCGAAAGCAAATCTGACGTCGTGAGAGTAAAATTAAATCCGCACGGATTGAAAGCGAAATTACAAAAACTTACGCATAAGAAACATACTCAAAGGTAGTCTCGTCCACAAATTGAAAATGATTAAGAAGTTGATTAACAGTTTATACGTACAATCATATTCGCTAAATTTTGCATAAATAATACCCTTTAATACTGTCAATCCAAGGGAGTTTGATTGTATATTAATTTCTAATTTATACTTATTATTTTTGAATCGAAAATAATGATATTGCGAGATACAAATTTTGTATAGTTTCAAAGCGGTTTTGTTTTGCACAAATTATTTATATTTATTATTACATAAAATTTGAAAAATCTACTTATCCGTTTTGCTTAAAAAAAAAATTATTATAAACTTTGCATTTAAAATAATGCAACTTGAGAAACGACTTTTCAAAGAAAAATCTCAGAGTGCTCAAAAAATAAGGGTAATTTTAAATTTAAATTTCAATCTCAATTATTATAAGAAAAAAATATGGAGGACATTCGAAATTCACGCAACGAAATGCGATCGGTTTTGATTCAAGTATGATATGGATCGCCGATCGCGAAACGTCCTTAAGCATCCAATCAATAAGATTCTACGCTATTATAGTTACAGACTGAAATGTTAACAGTGCACTAAAACGACAATGTATATTTAAGTAGAAACGTTCGTGAAAAATTTATTAATTATTACTACCGTATATTAAAAAAAAAGTATTTATAGTCTGACGATGACTTTACGGGTATTACTTATGAACGCATTGCCATCTCTTTATACAATACATTGTTCCGAGCGATTTAGAAAGCGCATCGGCAATTGATATTTAGTGATAAAAAAAGGCCGTAAACAAGGTCTGTTCTTTTTAGTTGCAATTTCTTACACTTTTTGCATTTGACAAAATGATGACGCAATGCTCTAAAGAAAATTGTAGGAAGCTGCAGAAAAAGAAACTAAAGAGGATATACCTGTACTGTAAACGTCCATGATAATTCTAGAAGTGAAAAACTTTGTGCCTCTTTATATTACATTTATTTCGCCAACTTTCGTTACTCTGCGCTGAAGAATTTCGAAGAAAAAGGAATATCGATCGTGATGATTGTTGTTAATTTTCGCTATCTATTTATTTATTTATTTATTTATTTGTTTGTGTTAATTTATACTAGATTGTCATGGATTAATAAGAGTGTACATAAAATGTTAATAATACGAATTATTGATGTTGTTTAATAAAAATTTCGTTATAAAAAATAGAAAAAACATGGATCTAAAATTTATTCTACTGCCTGGTTTAAAAGTTTTTGGATCATCTAACTCCACAGGCCTGTTCTTTTAGCTAAACTTCTGGCACGGTTCAGCTTTCCTCTTTTTTTTCTCTATGTTAGAGAAAAAAAGAGAAAAGGTGAACAATGTAAGTTCAATTAAAAAAAATAGGCCTCATGATTTCATTTCTCGACTGTGCATTTTTATTTATAACATATATTTAAATCATGTATTTATAAAATTTGAGAATTATAAATTTAATCTATTTTAGCAAGAATTTATATCATTCAAGAATCACAAATTTCTATGCTGTATGTATAGAAATCTGTGTTTAACAATGCTGTTATTATTTGTTTATTTACCTACCGGATCACTTTTTATGTACTTAAAATTTGGTTACGTAGCATATTTTATAATATTGCAGGTATTAGTATTACCTATAGTTTAATGTTTGGTCTTCTTTCAAAATGGCAAAATCAGTTATGTTAAGGTAGTACACTCGCGACAATACCATCCAAAAGTTAGGTCTTTTCGCGCGCTCGGTGGCGATATTCCCATTGCCGCCAGTGAGAAAAAACATTTGGTTGTGCCTGTCCATAGACCGCACGCACACGCAGAAAAAATTAATTCAGACAGACGCAGACTAACGCAGCTCGACTGGCTGCCTCCTTCACTCGCCTCCATATGTCAATAAAAATCGAAAATTATATTTTTTTAAAGGCTCTATTTTCCAAACTAAATGGTAAAAAATTATGAATTTTTTTCATAATATCCGTTTCATATCCTTTCATCACATACTCGTTTTTTATTAAAATCTCAATGCTAGTTTAAGCCCTACAAAAATAAACGCGACAGTTTTATCAACTTTGTATAGGCGACACGTATAAAAAATGCAATTTTTAATTGCTTATATCTCAGTATTGAGATGGTCAATCTCATTCTAATTGCACAAGCGTGTCAACGACTTCTAGTACAACATATAGTTTCAATTTCAAGAAATTCTCAATATTTTGAATTTGCGAGTGTACTACCTTAACATATTTGTAATATTAATAATTCGTCGCCTTAATACGCATAATTATAGTTACAAAGAATATATCGTTATTTGTAATTTTATCGACAGGTTTAATGTCAAAGGTGAGTTATTAAAAAAGTAATATTTAAATATGTCTTCAAATATTCTTTTAATATACAAGAAAATATGTATACAATACGATTTATTAGACACTTTACATAAAATTTTTTACATTAACGTTTATATACTTATTTTAAACTGACAGAGTATTTTAGGAAACGTTATTTAAATATTTTTAAATATAAAAATTAAGATTTTAAATCCGAATAATCCTCTGCTGAATTTGTAACTTGCTTTTTATTTTAACAAAAAGAACACGTATATAAACAGATATCCGTAACGAGCATCAGTATGACACTGTTAAAGTTGTTAATTTGATAACTTGAGTATGAATCATTTCATAATAGTTGACTAAATTTCTCATGATCTTTACAATTTGTTTTTATGACATCGTATATTATGAGATTTGATAGTGTCACCAGTGTTCGGTGAACTCGCGACGTGTAAGGTAGTGGTTATACAAGCATACTTTTGCCACTAATAAATTAGCAATTGTAAATTAATTTCTACAAAAAAACCGTATCTCAATCAGACACACGATTTTAATACAAAGGGTAAGAGACAAGAAATATATGTATATACAGTTTTTTTTTAAAGCTAAATGTATAGCAAAGCATATTTTAAAAAATTAAAAATGCGAGACTACAGTGCAATTTCCTTTAATTTTATTTTTCTTAGATTTTAAAGAATAATTGTTTTACAATCCTATCTTAAAATTGCCGTGTTACCTGCGTTGAAGCCTCTTTTCCCCAATGTTTAAAAATTCATATCTTCCAGAAAAATAAAGATAACTGAGTCGACAAGGCACACAGGGGATA
>NW_012026862.1:286991-289480 GCF_000956235.1 Wasmannia auropunctata
TGACTTTATTTTCGTTCTTTGTGTTGTAGCGGTGTCCATGCGCGTCCGTGGTCTCATTATCTAAACTAAATTTGATATTTTATTATAATTAAAATACAACTTTCTTATTAGCAATTAATTCCTAACTTATACACATGACACAAATTTATAACTTACTAGTGAGTGCTAGAGTCATCGCTTTTCCTACACTTGCCTAAGTGAGGGATTTATCTTGACTCATGCTATAGCTCTTGCTTTTTTAAACTTGCTTTTTTATATAATTGTGTATTGGGTATACGAAATGAATAAATGTACGGATATATATCTCACGTTCTTCCAACATATTTCTTATTGGATCATAACTTTCGTCCTCATCATTGCACTAAACTTCATCCATATTTTCAACGCTCATGATAACACTTAAAAGCCGGCGATAACACAGCTGCGATCCAAACCAAAGTGACTACAATTTTGAAAAATGAGCGAGAAAATAACCGGCGCGCGGCGTAGTGTTGACGCAGATGTTAGAAATAAAATTAGTTTATTTCCACTACTCTACGCCGCGCCGCTATACGACCGAGACAATTCTCTTGCGCCTGCGCTTGCACCCTTGCGCCGTCTTACGCCGTCTTCCTCCTTATCAGTTATCGTGTAGATGAGCCTTCACTTCTCTCTGCGAGACGTTGTTGCGCGGATCTCAGTCATTGCAATGTACTTATACTTAATATATGTAGTGAACTATTTGTGATCTCATTAATACAATCCTTGTAAGGTCATACGCTGCGCTGTTTGCAACAATAATTCTATGTTCCTGTTACTATGATCGTGGCTACGTATATGTTTCACGTTTGCGTTCACGGCGGATGTCTTGCTGGTACTCGGTGTCGCGCAACTTGATACTTGTTATCGCGCATAATGTGTTGTCTGTTTAACTCTCTTAATCGAACTCTTCCGGCGCACGTTTAGGCGGCCGCTTCTATAGGATTTTTTGGTGTTTTATTGCAATTCGCGATAATCCGCGATCAGATCATGGGAAGTCAAGTGCCATCTTTCCACCTTCCGACCTTCGTTCGCGCTTGCTCGTGGGAAATTCGTAAGCTTGAAGTCTTGCATTTCCGCTCGCTCGCTGCCATGCATACGTTGATATGCCGAAATGCAAAGCTTATAGCGTGATAGCACTCGGGCTATAACATATGCAATGATAACTGTTGTTAATTAATTTGTTAAAAAATTACTACGCAATAACTACCACGCTAATTCCTGTAAATCGTTTATATCTCAAATGTTAATAATTAAAAATCTTTTAATTTATTATTTTTAGTTTCAATCACAAATATTTACTAATTATGGGATATTACAAATGTTATAAGTGTCGCGATGAGTATAGATTAAAACCTTAAATATAATGATACTTTCAGGCTTTTGTTAGAAACACTTATTTCCTGGATGTATCGTTCAAAATGTTTCAAATATGTTACTCCAATAATACATTTTGAAACCTATTCGCTGTAAATATATCTCGATTTTACAAAATTGTTTCGCTTCTATAAAGTAAAGCTTCCTTATTTTTCGTTAGCTCTCAAAGTCGCTAAAAGCCATTTAAATATATGTTGTAGTATCTTGCATTCTGCTAAGTGTACGTCGCATCAAACGGAAAGTTAAGTATCTGCCCAGTGGTCGTACAATTTTCGTTGTTTCGTGTACCAAATTAACGGTGTGCTATTTTGAGCGAGAGTGAGTCGTTCAAGAAAATCATTTGCATTTCACGTAATGAAATACGTACAATAGCATGAGCAGTAACGGGGAGAAGCCACCGGAAAACGAGAACGATAAGAAGAATTCCTCCAGCAAAGAGGACAGCCCGTCGGACGATAAGGAAGATGGTGGTTCAGCATCGACGGGAAGCAATGGCGGTGCGACAACGGGAGAACCGTCGCAGCCCGGAAGTAAACCCAGCTCCGTGGGCGCGACCGTCAGAGAAAAAGCGCAGAAGCTGCTGAGCCTAGCAACACGCAGGGAATGGGCCGTCGTGGGCCAGCTGCTGAATTCTTTGGAGAAGGCTGTGCAGAGCGCTGGGGAGGATGACTTCATCGTACCGCTCGCCGGTGTTTTGGACACGGTTAGTTTTCAAGAAAATTAAAAAATTTTAGTCTCTTTCGAAGATCTTCCGCATATCATTTACATAACTATGTCGATGAGACCGAAGAACATCTGGCACGAAAGAAATTAATCAGATTTTCAGAAATAATTGTAAAAGCATGTAATGTTTTAATTGGATAAAACGAATCCTTGTCACAGAAATGTCTACTCGCGGGAGCCTTTAACAAGAAGTTTTAAATAGACGCGAGACGGTCAAACAATTATAAAAGGATCGCACGAAAATTTATTTTCCTATACACAAATTTTTTCATTTGCAGACGACGGGGATGACGCCGTTGATGCACACAGTGGAGGACAACCGTAGCGAGCTCGGATCCGACGTGAATGCCAGAAACAATGCAAGTATTCTA
>NW_012026862.1:290544-293785 GCF_000956235.1 Wasmannia auropunctata
TATATACATATATATATTTATATGCTGAAGTGAAGTGGCGAGTGGGTAAGTGTATGTGCGTGCGCGCGCGCGCGCGCGTGTGTGTGTGTGTGTCTGCGGATGGGTGGACGTGTGTAGATGGATGATTGAGTGTGGATGGATGAATAGCTGTGGATGGGTGAGTGGGTGATTGGGTGTGTGTGCTTCCGCGCGCGCGCGCGCGCGTGTGTGTGTGTGGATACGAATGTGTGTGTGTGTATCGGTGGATGGGTAGAAGTGTTAAGTTAATAATTGTATAATTTTGAATTTCGGAGGTTCAAAGTTTAAAGTATCGAAGTTTCGAAGTTTCGAAGCTTCAAATATCAAAGATTTCAATGCCAATCTTTCGAAACCTTCAAAACTTCGAAGGATTCGACCTTCCAACTTCGAAGCTTCGAAGGTTCGAAATTCGAATGTCGAAGCTTTCGAAGGAAATCACCAGCCCTAAATAATACCCGTGAAGGTGACACGTGTCACGAAACGGGTACAACTAATAATCAGGTTACAATCTGTGCTAAATCAAGTTACTAACAAGTAAACCTACCTACCTAAGTGTAACTCTCCAATATCATTCAAATTTGGCATAAATGTAGAACTGTGAAAAATATTTTATTTATGTCTTTTCATTTTGACTTGTGCGGTTTTAAGCTTGGTTTTAAGGGCAGTTATTATAACTTAAATTTTTACCTTCTTATTAGCTATAGACGCAATCATATCTATTACGTTATAATATCTATCAAGATTTCTTTATGCGAAATATTAGTATCTTTAAATATAACATCTTTACGATTATTCCTACTTCCTAGCACTTTTTGTAATTGATCAATTATAAAATGTAAAGAAATGTAGTAAATATAGTAAATTTATTTTCTTTATTTATTGTAAATGATATAAGCATTTAACATTTATAAAATTTGAGAAATATATTTTACTTGAGCAGTAAAATTGCAAAAAGAACGCACAGATTCGCGAATTTTTTGAAAACAAAGTTTATTTTATGACTCAAATAAACCATATTTTTATAAAATAATTAATAAAAATTGAAAAAGATTTTCCTCTCATATTTATACAAATTTTTTAACTTTTAATTTTTTTATTTCATTATGTTAGGTAATTATCCTCGTATTATGAGTATTATGAGTAAAGTTGGAGAAAGAATCGTTCTAACTTACAATTTTTTTTAAATCTAATGTTTTGTTGTAGAAAAGAAAGATACCTCTTCTGCTAGCAATCGAGGCTGGCAATCAGTCGATATGCCGGAAACTTTTGGCACATCAAGCATCAGATCAGCTTTACGCCACTACGCCAGCCGGTGATTCCGCCGTGCATTTGGCCGCTAGAAGAAAGGACATCGACATGGTGCAAATCCTCGTGGATTATGGCGCGGCCGTAAACATGCAAAATGTACGTTCAATTTTAAGCGCGAAGATTCTAGATGAATAAGCCAATAATAATATAATTAGACGGTATGTTTTGTTGAAACTTTGTCAATTGTATATTTTCGCTGAATGTTTCGAAACTCGCAAATTATACTTACGTTGTGATGTAAATACAATGCGAATTCTTTACCATTTTTGTCCGCATTTTGGTAAGCTATGTAATCGTTTAATTATCCTATCTACAGTGTTATGCCAGTCGGAAATAACCAATTAACTATTTATCTTTTCAACGCGTAAATAAACAATTTCGAATTTTTGAGACATAACATGTGCTATAATGGTACTGTTTAACTTCTGGTAAAATCAATAGAATTTTAATCAGGTTACAAAGGTATTTTGTACATATATATTTGTATTATAACGCAAAGCGTTAAATCTCGTGTACACTACAATTCTATTCTGACTTCAATTTTGAACCTGCAAGGAAAATACAAAATATGACAAGATCGATCGTACATGAAACAGAAATGACGCACATGTTAAATTGTAGCAACTGCAACTTATATGTATGTTTTTAAATGAGCAATTAGAAACGAGACGGTCGTAAAATTTACGATGAGGTCTTAAACTTTCTAAAGATAATTTTAATCGTACCCTCGTTTCCCTTATAATTTTACGATGCTGTTTTTATTATTATGCAACAATGTCCAATGGCTTTTAATTAAGCAAAAATTTATAAAAACAATTATAAGATAAGTGTATGCATAACTCAAGAGGATAAGAATTGATTAATAAATATAAATAAGACTTTAGGTTTTTATTTAATATCTGCAGTATATACAGTATATTTAAGAAATGATATAAAAACAAGGTAACAATATAAGTTGAGTTATATTTATTAAGAGATGAAAAAAGAGATATTTTTATTACTAACTGAATAAAAAAAAAGTCATTTTTAAATAAAATATAATAAAAAAAATAAAATCTCGATTTTATTGTATTACCAATATGTGAAAATTAAAATAAAAATGTACCTGGTAAAATTTACTATTAAACAAAACTTATACCATACAATATTATCGAGAGATATACGTAAGACTACGTAATACCTATATAATTTTATACATATTTCAGGGTGATGGGCAAACTGCGTTACACATAGCGAGCGCCGAAGGTGACAAAACTTTAGTGAAATATCTTTACGATGTCAGAGCCTCTGCCTCGATCACCGATCACCAAGATCGTACGCCGATGCATTTGGCCGCGGAGAACGGTCATGCTACCATTATCGAGCTGCTGGCCGATAAATTCAAAGCAAATGTCTTCGAAAGGACAAAAGACGGCTCCACTCTGATGCACATAGCATCGCTAAACGGTCACTCAGAATGTGTCACTATGCTCTTCAAGAAGGGCGTGTATCTGCACATGCCAAACAAACGTGGTGACAGACCCATTCATATGGCTGCAAGATGCGGCCATGTAGGTATTATCAGCACTCTGCTGCAACGAGGAGAGAAGGTAAATGATCTGTCAGCAACGTGGAAAATACTACTATCACATGATTGAGGGTATATCATAAGACATCGCATGCATAACTCCTCGGTTATAAATACTTTGACAAAGTCAAAATTAATTTTTTTGCTTATGAATATTTTGCATATTTTAAATTCAATTTTTATATATTTATATTACATTGAAAATACTATATTTTTATTTTTGAACAGTTTTTATCACACACACACACACACACACACACACACACACACACACACACACGCACGCACGCACGCACGCGCGCACGCACGCACGCACGCACGCACGCACACACACACACACACACACAC
>NW_012026862.1:293805-294249 GCF_000956235.1 Wasmannia auropunctata
TGCTCTTCCGATCTCTTTCCAAAACACATAAATAAAATATTTTTTTATGAAATAAATCTTGAGTTATGAAGCTTGAAAGTTGGAGTACTGTCGGCATTAGCATCATCCAAGGTGTCCAAACACTAGCTAAAGATGGCCAAGGTCGTTGTCAATGTCATGATCCTGAACAACATTCAAAAGGTTTTAGCTAGTGTTTGAACACCTTGGATGATGCTAATGCCGACAATACTCCAACTTTCAAGCTTCATAACTCAAGATTTATTTCATAAAAAAATATTTTATTTATGTGTTTTGGAAAGTTCTCGAGGCGTGCTATAAGAACATGTAATGAAAATTTGGGGGTTCCATTTAAAAAATTCAAAGTGACCTGGTCCTGACCTTGACAACGCCACTCAGGGTCAAACCAATGTTATCATCTTATGTCTCCCTCGAAGACCTACAATA
>NW_012026862.1:294269-296216 GCF_000956235.1 Wasmannia auropunctata
CGTTTTTGCAAAACTTGAACTCCATCCACCATATAATTTTTTTGTATACAAGCAAGAAAGTGATGAAAGTATGCCTATTTGACATTTTAAATACTAATGAGGTTATATTGCTGCTTACTTCGCTTATGCCATGTATGTGTGTTGGAATGCATGTTCAATGCAACGACAAAGACACATATAGGTATACTCCCCTTGCCACCTACCCCCGCAAGTGATCTAACGAACCTCCTTAAACATTGTTTTTTTAATTTGTTTTTGAAACAAATGATTATATATATTATAATAATTTTCTCAAAACAATAGATGTTAAATTATTTCTATTTATTCTGAGCCTTCTATTTTCCTCAGAAAGGAGAAACACCTTTGCATTTAGCCAGCAGGGGTTGCAGAGCTGACGTCGTTCGACATTTGATAGAATTTGTAAAAGAAAGGAAAGGGTCAGAAGTGGCGACTGCCTATGTGAATAGTCTGACTAACGAAGGTGCTAGTGCGCTCCATTACGCAGCCCTAATCGAATCCTCGGAAGTCGGAACTCGAGGCGATGATCGCGCCATCATTCAGGTCCTTCTTGAGAGTGGCGCGGACGTCTTATTGCAGACGAAACAGACTCAAGAAATAGCGTTCCACCACTGTGCGTTCGCTGGCAATAACGAGGTTCTAACGGAGATGATCAGGCGCATATTAGCTACGGACATAGAAAAGACCTTATTGAACCAGCAGAATGCCGTGGGTTGGACGTCGCTGATGATTGCCGCTCATTGGGGTCACATGAAAATGGTGACCACTATCCTCGCCAATTATGGACGAGTAGACGTGTTCGATCTCGAGGGTAGATCCGCTCTTCATCTAGCCGCTGAGCACGGCTACCTTCAAATCTGCAAAGCATTGTTAAGAAGCAACAGGGCCTTTATAAACGTTAAATCATACGTGGGAAACACTGCCCTGCACCTAGCTGCCATGAATGGTTACACGTATTTAGTACAATTCCTCGTACAGGACCATAGAGCCGAGATAGACGTGCTCACACTGAGGAAGCAGACTCCTCTTCACCTGGCAGCAGGAGCGGGTCAGTTGGAAGTCTGCAAGCTATTATTGGAACTCGGCGCAAGCATAGATGCCACAGACGAGCAGGGGCAAATGCCGATTCACGCTGCGGTCATGAATAACTACACCGAAGTGGCGCAACACTTTTTACAAAAGCACGCCGATCTGATGATGACCTGCACTAACGACGGCAATACTTGTGCCCACATTGCTGCCATGCAAGGCAGTGTTCAGATGATCGAAGAGCTGATAGAGGTCGACTGGCTGAGTACAATAACCGCTAGGAATAAACTGACGGAAGCGACTCCTCTGCAGCTAGCGGCAGAAGGTGGTCACGCCGAGATGGTGAAGACTCTGGTTAAGGCTGGCGCGTCCTGTGCTGACGAGAATTGCGCTGGTTTCACCACGGTTCATCTAGCGGCTCAACACGGCCACTGCCACATACTTGAAGTAATAAGGTCACATTGGGTAGAAACAGAAGAAATGTCACAATCTTTTAGAACATCCAGCAAGAAGCTCGGCGTCACTGCGCTTCATGTTGCTGCTTATTTCGGACAAGCCGGTGAGCAAAAGTCTCATAAATAATGTATATACTATATATACACTTCTCAACAGAATTAAAGCATTACTTACTCTACCCTCCAAAAATAGGCAAAATTCAAGAGAGTGTAACTTCGTCAAAAATGATCGTATTGAGATGATCAAAAAATTCATTTTACAGCTTGAAATCTCTACTTTTCAAATCGGTACTTTAAAAAACGATCCTCCTGATATTTTATGGAATTACACGAATAGAAAAGGAGACCCGACAAATCTCAAAATTTTTTACGAAATTTGACAAGTTCCATGGCGCGAATTAAAAATTGCATGCAAATGCAGTTTTCAGCTTTCGAAAGAGTGAAT
>NW_012026862.1:298805-302093 GCF_000956235.1 Wasmannia auropunctata
AATGACTATTGACACTCGTGATGCAAAATCATGTCGCATGTTAAATATTATACATATATTAAAATAATTATTTTGTAGGCTACTTTAACATTTCTAATATACAATAATAACAATTTAGTAAATTCTTTACAAATAAGAATTTTCATAATTATTTTTTAAAATACATATTTATCCTAAAAAATCAGTTCATACAAAAAATCAATCATTTTTTGGCACCCTTTCCTGTTATTCGATTGATCTAAAATTTTACTGGAATTTTTTTAATGAAAAAAATTATGCTGAACTATGAAATAAAACAAATTCTGTACTCGAAAAATAAGGACAACCCTAATATATATAACAATTAGTGTTACTCTATACATAAATAAATAAATATATGCATATATATAGTATATGTACACACATATTTATTTATTTATGTATGGAGTATTGCTTATTAATGATAAAATATTATTGATAAAGCTAATGAATTAGTGTCGTAAAAACCTATTACTATATTTAATACATTCAATATATATTCAATATATATTGAATGCGTTCAATGTAAATTTGAACATATTTGTTCGATATATCCATATATCAGACAATTTTAAAAGAGACATTTAAATATGTTAACTGATGAAATAGCACTCTTTCAATTGTACTTCCTCATACTTTCTTTATATTTTATTTATAAAAAGAGAATAGGGTAAGTGTCCCTATTAGTGTGCCTTTAAGAAAATTCGTTCATTACTGAATTAGTTATTAAATACTGTAGCTTTCAATTTGTTGGTTTAAAGTTTATATCGATTTTTTAAATATTTCTTTTTCTTATAAAATTTTTTTTATGTAAATTAATAATTAATATTTTAATATATTTTAATAAAAATAAAAACAATGTTTTTGTCCCGATTAGTGTGTCCCTCCACGGCGCGATGGCCATATTAATGGCCCCCCCATTTATGTGTTTGTCCACATTTATGTGCCTTCTATTACTGTGCCTGTCCATATTTGTGTGCCCCTTATTAGTGCGTCCTTATTAGGTACGTCCGGTGGACTCCACGATTTCTCCGTTCGCGAACGTTCGCCCAGATAAAGGACTTAGAATAAGATAAAGTTTATTGGTCATCAATTGGTGGACAAACATCGACCCAACGAGATCGACCGTTGTCTGTCTCCTTGGGAAGATTTATTTCAAATAACATTATCAGAACAAACAAAAAAGAATATTTCTAACAAAAGAATTTCGAAAACAGATAAAACCTTTTTTTTTATATATGCATATCTTATCCGCGGCAGTAAAATCCGATTATTGTCTAGACATACCGGAGCCGAAGTCGCACCGGAACTATAAAATTTGACCTTTAGTCAAGGGACAATGATTTACGAACTGATGTAATAAAATTTAATCTCAAAATAAACTCTAGATTTCTGAAATTTCGTAAAAGGAGAAAGTTATCTCCTCAGAAAAAAGATGATTTATCTGTTTTCAACTATTAAAATCCCGACCGGAATTCAAGACCTCAAGGTCACTCGATAAAAACAGAAATCGATAACTAATAGAAATCCAGAAAAACAATGTTTTTGTCAAGCAGAGATAGGGATCTCCAAACTCCGGGATCGCGCTAGAACGAAGCCCCAATGGATGACCAATCAAACCAAAATCGAAATGGTGAGGGTAGCGTCTCATCGAAATCTGTAGCACCTCGAATCAATAGCTGTAAGACTTAACAATGTAAGACGGGGGGAGTGAATTACTTTAAACTAGATTAAGTGAGGATTAACGAATCGGGAATAACCTCATCGATATTACCTTGCCAATCAGATTTTAATTCTTTCAACTCGAGACATCCCACATCCCTTGAGATCTCTTATATAAACCGAGAACTTTCTCGGATCGCTCTCGCAGACCGCTCTCTCTTTCTCTCAGCTCAGATCTCAGACCTCTCAGATTATCTCGGAACTTCACCCGCTCTCGGAACATCATCCTCGCTAAACATCGCCGCGAACCTTTACTCGCGAGTTCAGTAAATCGAAGTTGAGTGCGCAAGTGATCCGAAGTACCATGCGGCGTGACTAGTCAAGGGCATCGAACAACCGACATCACACCAGCAAAAGTAAGTTTTTCTCTTCACTCTCTCCTCACGCGAATAATCATTTCGAGACCCTCGGTGGTCTATTCCGCGACCTGTCTCTAATTGCCATCGTCGTTTTCAACTATGAGCGCTAAACTTGGCTCTTTCCCCCTCCTCGCCGCGTCTCTATTATTATTATGGCGATCACGACTCTTTCGAATCTTTAATTTCTCAGTTCCCTTAACAATTTTCCCCGCTGGAATCCGGTACCTACATCATAGGCCCGGATGATTTCAGTGTCGAGGAAATTCGTTCCGCGGTCGCTAGGCTCAGGCCTCACGATTCAATTCCACTATTTCTTCATGACTCCCCTTTATATAATTCCCGTCTTTTTCTTTTACAATTTCTTTCCCTTCTACCGCCACGCTGGAGGAACTCTCCGAAGGATAACGGCGATTTCATTAATATGTAAATGTACATATGTACTTATATTTACGCATATCCATTAAGTATTATAATCTGATTAGTTCATCCCCTGTTTATTTTCTTGTATCTTAATTCGATGTAATTGTAATCCCGATCACAGTCAATAATTTCCGAATTTCTACACCTTGAACTCCAAATGCGGCATTATGGTAAGCGTAATAATCGAAACATAATCATAGTAAGCCTATTGTAACTTTCACTTAACGTTTCTTTTATAAAATTAAAAATGTACGAAATTCACTTAGTTAATTACGAATTATGTTAATTTAGACAGTAATAAACTCAATTGTTATGTTTAAATTCAACTCTCTTTATTTAACTAACGACCTCACCCATCTCACATCTCTTTCCGCCCCGGAGAATCGTACAGGTCCGATCCCAAGTCATAGGGATTAAGTTCCCTGACTAAAACTAAACTGGACCGACGATCGCGCTGGTTTAATAAAACGAAGTAATAGTATCCTTCTAAGGATATTGACTCGTTTTCGAACCCTTGCAAAAACGCCTTCGACTCGCATCGTCCGCCTGCGAGACAGCTTATCTAGTTGCGTCCTTCCTTACCCCCTCCATTTTCTGCCCCATCTCGTTCTCACACGGGACATAGGTATTCTCTCACTTCGTAAACCAAATTAAATATCCTGGGGTTTGGACGTAACATAGGTTTTGGGTTAGCCGAGTTAGCTGGCTGGCAGTGAAAACAGGAGAGCACACTAATAGGGACAAGCCTTAGATCGGAAGAGCACACGTC
>NW_012026862.1:302113-303446 GCF_000956235.1 Wasmannia auropunctata
TATATACTGAAATCATTTTCTTAAACGTAAAATTAATAACAAATAAATATTTAGAAAATATTAAATAAACGTTTAAAAAATGTATACTTAAATCATTTTCTTAAACGTAAAATTAATGACAAATAAATATTTAGAAAATATTAAATAAACGTTTAAAAAATGTATACTCAAATCATTATTTTAAATGTAAAATTAACGTTAAATAAATATTTTAAAAATATTAAATAAACGTTTAAAAAACGTTTTTTAGAAATCATTATTCTAAACGAATATTTAATAAAAAAAAATATTAAATAAATGTTAAATAAATATTTTTCCCAAAATGAGTTTAGGAAATGAAAAAAAAAACATTAATAAAACATTAAAAAAACATTTAAAAAATATTGTGTGCTGATTATCGGTGGAAAAAAATTGTACAACGCTCAACAAAAAAGCAAATTGAAGGTAAAGATTCACTCTTTCGAAAGCTGAAAACTGCATTTGCATGCGATTTTTAATTCGCACCATGGAACTTGTCAAAATTCGTAAACAATTTTGAGATTTGTCGGGTCTTCTTTTCTATCCGTGTAATTCCATAAAAAATCAGTAGAATCGTTTTTTAAAGTATCAATTTGAAAAGTAGAGATTTTAAGTTGTAAAATGCTGTCTTGATACGATCATTTTTGACGAAGTTACACTCTCTTGAATTTTGGCTATTTTTGGAGAGTAGAGTAAGTGATGCTTTAATTTTGTTGAGAAGTGTATATTAGAGTGGTTCTTATTATTTATACTAGATCAAAATTTATTTTAAAAAAATTTTTTTGCTTACCCTGTAGAATGGTTTTATTTTAAGTAAAAATAATCTCTATAAAATTTCAGCTCATTGGGGGAAAAAATGAATGCTAAAAAGCGTTTAAAAGTCCTAAAATAGGATAGATGATAATACAGTTCAACAAGGAAAAAACATGTAAATATTCATTTCTCGTAGTTTTTTGGACGCTGTATTTGAATCCGGTTTTAAAATTGATCTATCACGTTACAATTTTGAAAAATTTAAAGTTAAACAACATTTTAATTTTAATTGCAAGAACATACTTCCCCAGCACGTCACATTTTGAAGTTATAATATAACAAAATACGTAAAATTAGTCTTTTTTTTGCAACTTTACCTGCAAATTTCTTAAAATTGTGACATAATAGAGCAATTCTACAACATTTCGGAATCAAAAAAACAACTATTCTTGTTATGGTGATCGAAAAAAGGTTATTTTTTGTTAAACAGTGTAATAATTAATATATTTTACATTTATTACAATTAATATTTATTCAAGTTGTTGACAAGACATATTTACCA
>NW_012026862.1:305069-305464 GCF_000956235.1 Wasmannia auropunctata
TAAAAATGTCCTATATATTATAAAAGTAAAATAATATCAATGTATGTTGTATGTATGTGTGTGTCATGTTTCAACGATAGTGAATAAATGGCGCGCGCGAAGCGCGCGCTGTTTTGTTCTAGTATTTATAAAAAGTGCATGCTTAAAAACAATGATTTTGGCAAAAATTAGAGAACGCTTATAGGTATATCGTAAATTGAGATTATATCGCGGCAACTAGTTAAGAAAAATTAATAAATTCAACGTGCTATACTAACATGCTTTTTTAATTTAGGAGAATTAAGTTAATAAATTTAAGTTAAAATTTTACATTAATTTTCTCAAGCTGTTAAAAAGATGGACTAAATTAATGTCGCATTGAACATAAGGACTGTCTCTTATACACATCTCTGAGC
>NW_012026862.1:309748-311300 GCF_000956235.1 Wasmannia auropunctata
ATTTATAGTAACATTGAAAATGACTCGTTCGGGGTCGAAACGTCTGTTATTCAAATCGTAATGAAATTGTTAAATTAATAAATATATATATTGAAGCGATACAACACCCTAGCTTTGGCTCGTATGACCCTTTTTTACTTCATTTATTAAGATAATTTATAATATTATTAATTTTAAAAATTTAATTTTATTATAATTTTAAAGCCTATAGGCATGATTGTAATTTTATTTAAAATAGCATACAATTTTTTAGTAATAATCTGCATAATTCTTATATATCTTATATTTAGTGCAAACAAATAATTGTCACAACGATATTTGAACGCCGTGTGCAGGACTTTTCAATTTTGTCAAATTCAGTTTCATAATTTTTGAGCAAATTATTCTGTTTACAGTTCGTCTACAACATGATGATCTGCAGCAAAAAAAGCCATGACAATAAACTAATCGAGGAAATCATTCTAATGTCATCTGCGTCGGTCGATACTGCGGCAAAACTATCCAACATCTACATGAAGCTTTCCGAAAAAGTAACAGAGCACGCGAAAGATTTAATTGCGGCTGAAAAACAGTGCGAAGCAATAGCCATCGAGTTGCTGACTCTGGCAGCGGGGTGCATAGATTCGGTCGATAAAATCTTGATGGCAGTGGATAATAGGAACGTTGAGTTTCTTGACGTATTGATTGAGAAGGAACGGAAAGGCATAATCGCCCATACCATGGTGCAGCGCTATCTGAACAAGTTGTGGGAGGGTAGCCTGAATTGGAACATGTTTAAGACGATCCTGCTGTTCATTGTCTTCATCGTGTGTCCGCCGGTCTGGATGATGTTCGCTCTTCCGCTCGGGCACAAGTACAATAACGTGCCTATCATCAAGTTCATATCGTATTTAACGTCGCATATTTACTTGATGGTCTTCCTATTGCTGGTCGGCATCACGCCGATCTATCCAGTGATGAGGGCCAGCCTGATACCGTACTGGTACGAGTGGTGCCTGCTGGTGATGCTGTCGGGACTGTTGCTGTTTGAACTGACGAATCCCAGCGACAAGAGCGGCCTCGGTTGGATCAAGCTGGCGGTGCTGCTCTTCGGCTTATTCGGCGTCGTATTTCACCTGTTGGGATTCGTAGTCGTTGAGAGACCATTCTGGCCGATCAGGCCGACTCTTCTTTACCTGAGAAACCAGCTTTTTGCCCTCAGTTTCCTTTTAGCTTGCGTACAGATCCTGGACTTTCTGTCGTTTCACCATCTCTTCGGACCGTGGGCCATCATCATTGGTAATCTTATGAAAGATCTCGCGAGGTTCCTCGCGGTGTTGGCGATCTTCGTCTTCGGCTTTTCCATGCACTTCGTCGCGCTCAATCAGCCGTTGTATAGATATTCGATGTTTGATACAGAAAAGTCGAATAAAAACGGTAAGTTCGAAACATACATCATTTCTTTCCTTTTTCAGTCTTCTTTTCTCTTTCAGCTTTTTTTCTTACACGCACGCACGCGCACACACACACACACACACACACACAACACACACACACACACACACACACACAC
>NW_012026862.1:312272-313102 GCF_000956235.1 Wasmannia auropunctata
TCATATAAATAACGAATATGTTATTTTCTCATTGAAACTGATAAGATTTCTATCATGTATGTTACATTGAATCTGATAAAAGATATTCATGTAACATATCAATTAAATTCCGAGTGATTTTTTATCGTTAATTTCATACAAAGTACAAATATGTTAATTACTCATTGGAATTGATAAGCTTTCTATCATTTATTTTACATTGAATTTGATAGAAGATATTCATGTAAAATATCAAATAAATTTCGAATGATTTTCTATTGTCAATTCCATATACATACATAACGAATATGAATATAAAATACGATACGTACCGAAAAAATTTCTATTGATCTTAAACGAAATTAAATATTAAAAAACTGATTCAAAACGATAGCAATTGTATCCAATTTGAAAAATATCTACGATAACCTTTATAAATAACGATAGAATTTTATAAAGAATTTAATTGTTTCTTATATTATCTTATCGGATATTTTTATCAGGGATAATTTAATTAAATACTAAATGTACGATTAAATCTTATAATTTTATCTGTAAATAACTATCATATAATAAACGATTAGACTTATTTCGGTTATTATATAACAGTTATTGACAGATAAAATTATAAAATTTAATCGCACATTTATTATTAAAATCTCATCGTTTTCTATCGTTTTACGTTTCTATCTCGCTCTATAAGCATTATTCAATTTGATCTCTATCTCTTTTTATGTGAAATATATGTACAAAATGAATATATATATACGTACACACAAAGGCACATATATACGTATAGATTCACATAAACAGCAAATCGTAATTGTCAGATTGCATTAGATAACTCATAA
>NW_012026862.1:313122-314813 GCF_000956235.1 Wasmannia auropunctata
CGGCAGGTTGTTGCACGAAACCATTTATTGTATCATTCATCGCAATAATCGTATTTTCAATACGCGACAGGACCACCATGGCACCACCCCCGCTGAATCTCTTGACCACGTGGATCATGTATTTCGTCAAACTCTGCAAGAAATGCACGACCAAAAAGCAACAGTCTCCTTTGATGCACGAGGACCGCATTCGGGCATCATTAAGAGCGGTATCTCGACCGGTATCTCCAGCGGTATCATTAGAAGCGGTATCTCGACCGGTATCTCGACCGATATTTCAAACGATATTAGCAGAGAATTCCTCTTTGGAGGAAATGTTAGGAATGGAATTTCTATCGTTATCTGGACCGTGTCTACAAGAGAGAAGTCAGTTGTCCTTTCATAACGCCGTCAAAATCGAGAACGTTGTCGACTGGGACGTCGTCAGACGTGAATACAGACTCCTTCACGGCGAGAAGATCGAATAGAAGTTAGTCCAAGAGAGCAAGGAAACGATTGAGAATCCGTTGGCGGTTTAGGAAGACACGTCCAGCGTTGCCGAGAATGCCGTGAAATCGGGACTTGAACTTGGAGCGAAGCGGGAAATGATCGAGATAACCGTCAACAATATATTACATAATCCTCTGAAGAAAAAAGAGGGATTAAAGAGCTTTTTCTATTTTTCGCAGATTCGCCACATTAAATATGTTCGATCGCATATATTGGGTTATTTGTATATACATACACCGCGGGGCGTATGAAAATGAAGATTTTTATTATCTTATTTAATAATATATTATAATATACAAAAAGGTCTTTAAACGTCTATGTAACGTATGTAATTTTTTATCAGACTTTCACATAAAACATAAAGTGCGCAATTTCTTATGCACCTTCATATAACATGCAAATCTTTACCGTAATTTTATCCGTTTCTAATCCTGATTTGTTTTAGAATACTAGAATGCTCTCTTTACCGCGAACAGCGAGGGAACGAATTTACTTCTCATTGTTCAATCAAGCCCGACTATCAGTCAAACCTTTTTAAATGATATTCATAATACAATACGTCATAAACTGATATAGTCCGTCGATTCGGAGGAATCAAGGATTCATCTAGGAGAGGCGACCCTCGCTGAAATGACTTTACAATAAAATCGATGCTCGCAACATACGTCTATTATACACGCAAAACTTTCCAAACACGCAATTTTTTTATTATTTTATACCAGTTTAATATATATTGTAATGTATTTGTGATAGACACATATCACGCAAGTAAAGTACGTTTTACGTTTGTACGTTTCTTTGAGATATATATGTATATCGCTAATTATAATGAAATACATACATATATATAGATGTCATAAGTGTAGACATACAGAAATCTATTTCCATCGTTGTTTATATTATCTTGCCCTTTCCAAACGGTTGTTGCGATGTGCATTGGTTTGTAGATAAAAAATACTTTGAGCGTCAGTATTGATAAATTCGCCCATAACAGAGGTGCTGGAATTATTATCGCCGCACCAAGTGGAAGTCCATCCAATTGGAGCATTGCACCGTGACGAAGCCATCGGGATGCACGATGGACTCGGCGAAAAACTGATGCGATCTACCGTGGCTGCAGGTTTCTAAAAATACAAGCTAGGATTAATATCTTTTTGCACGTAATATTATAACATTTAATGTTGGCGTCGAGCCCATGCAGC
>NW_012026862.1:314833-316049 GCF_000956235.1 Wasmannia auropunctata
TATATATATATATATGTTTAGAGTTTGATAAAGTAAAATCAGCTCATCTAAATCGATCTCGTATTTCGTCATTAAAGTTTTGTATCGTTTCAGTTAGAGTTCACATTCTCATATTGCAATTATTTCAGCGTTCAAAATATATTATTTTCGAGTCTCATTTCGTTACGGTGCCGAGACCTTGACATTCCTTTTTATTTTTCCGCTGCCAATCAGCTGCCGATCAGCTGCTTCGCACTCAAGTAAATCTACGTCATTATCTCTCTTTTTCACCCCTACAACGGCGAATTCTCTGTTCACAGTACATCATCAGCGATTTTTCTGCTCAGTTGTCTCTCGATCTCAGTTGTCTCTCGATCTCGGTTGTCTCTCAACCTCGGTTGTGTCTCGATCTCGAATAAACTCTTACACAAACAACTCATTTTTAGTCATCTCTCTTAAACACCGATACTTCACCCTTCCTCTATCATCCCGCTCGGTTAATTTCGACGTCTCCAGTGAATCCGTGGATTCTTATATAATTCATTCGCAAATACCGGGAGCTTTGTATATCTCTCTATCTCTCTCTCGTAACAATATATATATATATATATATATATATGTATATATATATATATATTTATATAGATTTTTTATTATATATGTATATATATATATCGATTACATATATATTGTAAAATTAATTATTACTGCGTAATTGTTTTCTGTTCCGACATTGATAAAAATTTTTCTTTTTCTCTTAAATAACTTCAAGATAATTTTTACTAAACACATTTTTATTATAAAATTTCTTAATATATATTTTACTAAAAAAGATTGATACTTTGTGTGGTATTTTTTTTAGGTAGCAGTTTTTGTTTAACATTATTAACATTATAATCTTTTGTCATCAACAAGTATGTCAAAACATGTTCTTTACTATGACTAAGAAAAAAAGAACAAGAACGAAGTAACGATTGAAGAAATGAAAGAAAGAAAATTAAAGAGTAAATGAGAAATTGCAATAATGAGTGAGAAAAAATCTGTATGTGTATATATGCATATATGTGGCACATAAACAGTAAGCAAAAATCAAAGTCCAAAATCTTTATATATACATATATGTATATATACTATAACTTTTTTCAGTAAATTTTGCGATTTTATGTAATAAACATTTTATAGAAAAGTATACATGCATTACTAAAAAAAATAATTTTGTTAGTTTATATATGTATAT
>NW_012026862.1:321091-323720 GCF_000956235.1 Wasmannia auropunctata
AGAATTCGAGTTATTTAATGCTACCCGTACTGTGTAATTTGACTACTATTACACTTTATCTTACATTCTTTTTAATTTTTGTTATTTTCTAAATAAGTTCCGATCTCGCAAATCAGGTCTGTATTTACACGGTGTATCGGAAAGTTTTGCACACATAGATATTTGGCGTTAATTATTTTACATTTTAGTAATTCATTCCACGATAGTGTTGTATACATATGTCCTTCTGTATTTATTGCAATTAGCGGGGTTTTTCCTATAGATGCGAATACGTTTTTCTGGTTTGGAACGAGTAGTGATCCCCCTCTTTTATTTCAGACTTTTATTTCCCGGGGTCCCTCTTTAAAACGATTAATCAGTCGGCGAAATGTTTCAGTTAACAAAACTTTTATTTTTATTTGTATGCAATATTATTCTTTTCGTAAAATTACAACTGCTAATTTAGTATAAGTGTTAAGTCTTTAGTGCGTTTTCTCTGACAACAAAGCTCGTCGGATCTTGGCCGACGCTCCCTAAGGGCGTTTGGTGATCCTCGGTTTTGTATCGTTCGCTTCGCTCATCCCACCGCTGCCACCAATTTTGTTGAATCTCTCGGTGCAACAAATGAATATTTTGAGATTCGCTCGCCTAAAGGGTTAGGACCCACGAGGATACTGCGGGGTAAGAATCGAGACACAGTCACTTAATACTGTTGTTTCACAATTAAAGTATACTTTATTTCACCTTTGGTACAAATGATTCCGTGATATTATAATTGTTGATATACGATCTCGAGACGTTTATCTATGCTATAGGAGCGCGACAGTCGGGCACATTGTGTAGATGACTTTATTTTCGTTCTTTGTGTTGTAGCGGTGTCCATGCGCGCCCGTAGTCTCATTATCTAAACTAAATTTGATATTTTATTATAATTAAAATACAACTTTCTTATTAGCAATTAATTCCTAACTTATACACATGACACAAATTTATAACTTACTAGTGAGTGCTGCGATCCAAACCAAAGTGACTACAATTTTGAAAAATGAGCGAGAAAATAACCGGCGCGTAATGTTGACGCAGATATTAGAAATAAAATTAGTTTATGTCCACTATGCTACGCCGCGTTGCTATACGACCGAGACAATTCTCTTGCGCCTGCGCTTGCACCCTTACGCCGTCTTACTCCTTATCAGTTATCGTGTAGATGAGCCTTCACTTCTCTCTGCGAATCGTTGTTGCGCGGATCTCAGTCATTGCAATGTACTAATACTTAAATATATGTAGTGAACTATTTGTGATCTCATTAATACGATCCTTGTAAAGTCATACACTGCGCTGTTTGCAACAATAATTCTTTTTCTTTTGCAACAATGTTCCTATTACTATACTATGATCGTGGCTACGTATCTGTTTCACGTTCGCGTTCGCGGGGGATGTCTTGCCGGTACTCGGTATCGCGCAACTTGATACTTGTTATCGCGGACGCGTAATGTGTTGTCTGTTTAACTCTCTTAATCGAACTCTTCTGGCGCACGTTTAAGCGGCCGCTTACATAGAATTTTTTGGTGTCCTATTGCAATTCGCGATGGTCTGCAATCGGATCATATTTGGTCATGGGAAGTCAAGTGCTATCTTCCCATGCGACCTTCGTTCGCGCTTGCTCGCGGGAAATTCGCAAGCTTGCAGTCTTGCACTTCCGTTCGCTCGCTGCCATGCATGCGTTGCCGAAATGCAAGGCTGATAGCGTGATAGTACTCGGGCTATAACATATGCAGTGATAACTGTTGTTAATTAATTTGTTAAAAAATTACGCAATAACTACCTCGCTGATTCTTGCAAATTATTTATATCTCAAATGTTGATAATTTAATATCTATTAATTTATTATTTTTAGTTACAACCACAAATATTTACTAATTCCGGGTATCATAGATGTTATAAGGGCCGCGATGAGAAGATTAAAACCTTAAATATAATGATACTTCCAGGCTTTTGTTAGAATCACGTATTTCGCATTTCTTGGAAGTATCGTTCTGAATGTTTCAAATATGTTAATCCAATGATACATTTTGAAACCTATTCGCGATTATTGTAAATATATCTTGATTCTACATAATTGTTTCGCTTCTATAAAGTAAAGCTTCCTTATTTCTCATTAGCTCTCAAAGTCGCTAAAAGCCATTTAAATATATATATGTTGTAGTATCTTGCATTCTGCTAAGTGTACGTCGCATCAAACGGAAAGTTAAGTATCTGCCCAGTGGTCGTACAATTTTCGTTGTTTCGTGTACCAAATTAACGGTGTGCTATTTTGAGCGAGAGTGAGTCGTTCAAGCGAATCATTTGCGTTTCACGTATTGAAATACGTAGAATAGCATGAGCAGTAACAGGGAGAAGCCACCGGGAAACGAGAACGACAAGAAGAATCCCTCCAGCAAAGAGGACAGCCCGTCGGACGATAAGAAAGATGATGGTTTAGTCTCGACGGGAAGCAATGGCGGTGCGACCACGGGAGAACCGTCGCAGCCCGGAAGTAAACTCGGCTCCATGAGCGCGACCGTCAGAGAAGAAGCCCAGAGGCTGCTGGGCCTAGCGGCATGCAGGCAATGGGCTCTCGTGGAACAACTGCTGAAGTCTTTGGAGAAGA
>NW_012026862.1:324052-330472 GCF_000956235.1 Wasmannia auropunctata
ATTTATAAAAAGATCGCACTGCAAATTTTAATTTTTTATACAAAAATTTTTTTATTTGCAGACGACAGGGATGACGCCGTTGATGTACGCAGTGGAGGACAACCGCAGCGAGCTACTCGATCGGATGATCGAGCTCGGATCCGACGTGAACGCCAGAAACAATGCAAGTATTCTACGATAAATAAGACAAATTGTTTAATAAATCCAGAGTCTTCATCATTAATAAAATTCAAGGAATATTTATTTTATTTATCGTAATAAGAATCATATGTGGGCGGATAAATTTTTTTTATATATTCCATTTAAAACCATAAATGGGAAAAATGTTTGATTCATCATTTCTTGATTCATTGTCATCGTGATAAGTTCTTGTGCTGGGGTGGCATTGGCATGTAATAATACCCGCGAAGGTGACACGTGCCACGAAACATGTACAGCTAATGATCAAGTTACAATCTGTGCTAAATCAAATTAGAAACAAGTAAACCTACCCAAGTGTAACTCACCAATTTCATTCAAATTTGGCATAAATGTAGAAGAGTGAAAAATATTTTATTTATGTCTTTGCATTTTGGCTTGTGCGATTTTAAGGGCACTCATAATTTAAATTTTCAATCTCTTATTAGCTATAGACGTAATAATATCTAATTACGTTGTAATATTTGTTGAAATTTCTTTATGCGAAAAATTAGTATCTCTAGATATAATATTTTTACGATTACTCCTAGCACTTTTCGTAATTGATTAATTATAAAATATAATAAAATGTAATAAACGTAGTAAAATTATTTTCTTTATATTATTTATTATAAATGATATAAGCATTTGACATTTATTAAATTTAATTTATATACCTTACTTGAGCAGCAAGATTGCAAAGAACAATGAAGTTTCTCAAAATTTTTGAAAACAAAATTTATTTTATGATTTAAATAAACCATATTTTTAAAATAATTAATAAAAATTGAAAAAGAATTTCCGCTCATATTTATACAAATTTTTTAATTTTTAATTAAAAAATTTTTTTTTTTATTTCTTTCATCATGTTAGGTAATTATCCTCGTATTATGAGTAAAGTCGGAGAAAGAATCGTTCTAACTTACAATTTATTTTAAATCTGATTGTCGCAGAAAGGAAAGATACCTCTTCTGCTAGCAATCGAGGCTGGCAATCAGTCGATCTGCCGGAAACTTTTGGCACATCAACAAGCATCAGATCAGCTTTGCGCCACTACGCCAGCCGGTGATTCCGCCGTACATTTGGCTACTAGAAGAAAGAACATTGACATGGTGCAGATTCTCCTAGATTATGGCGCGGCCGTCAACATGCAAAATGTACGTTAAGTTTTAAGCGCGAAGATTCCAGATGAAGTTAGCCAATAATAATCAGACGGTATATTTTGTTAAAACTTTGTCAATTGTATATTTCCGCTGAATGTTTCAAAGCTCGCAAATTATATTTACGCTGTGATGTAAATACAATGCGAATTCTTTACCATTTCTGTCCGCATTTTGGTAAACTATGTAATCGTTTAATTATCCTCTCTACAATTTTATGCCAGTCGGAAATAACCGTTTAACTATTTTTTTATCTTTTTAACGCGTAAATAAACAATTTCGAATTTCTGAGACATAACGTGTAATATAATAGTACTGTTTAACTTGTCGTAAAGTCAATGGAATTTTGATCAGGTTATAAAGGTATTTCGTACATATTTGTATTATAACGCAAAGCGCTAAATCTCGTGTACAATTCTATTTTGACTTTAATTTTGATCCTGCAAGGAAATTAAGTACAAAAATTTGACAAGATCGATCGTACATGAAACAGAAATGACGCACATGTTAAATTGCTGCAATTGCAAGTTATATGTATGTTTTTAAATGAGTAATTAGAAACGAGACGGTCGTAAAATTTACGATGAGGTCTTAAACTATCTAAAGATTATTTTAATTGTACCTTCGTTTCCCTTATAATTTTAAGATACTGTTTTTACTATTATGCAATAATATCCAATGGCTCTTAATTGAGCAATAATTTATAAAAACAATTATAAGATTAGTATATGCATAACTTATGAATGAAAATAGAATCGATTAATAAACAATATTTTAGGTTTTCATATAATATCTGCAATATGTATGGTATATTTAAAATATGATATAGAAACAAAGTAACAATACAAGTTAAGTTATAATTAGTAAAAGATGAAAAGAGATAATTTTATTACTAACGTAATCGAAAAAGAAGTAATTTTAAAATAAAATAAAATAAAAAATTTCTCGGATTTTATTGTATTACCAATATATAAAAATTAAAATAAAAATGTATAAAATTTATCATTAAACAAAACTTATAACGTACAATATTATCAAGAGATATACGTAATACGTATATAGTTCTATACGTATTTCAGGGTGATGGGCAAACTGCGTTACACATAGCGAGCGCCGAAGGTGACAAAACTTTAGTGAAATATCTTTACGATATCAGAGCCTCTGCCTCGATCACTGATTACCAAGATCGTACGCCGATGCATTTGGCCGCGGAGAACGGTCATGCTACCATTATCGAGCTGCTGGCCGATAAATTCAATGCAAATATCTTCGAAAGGACAAAAGACGGTTCCACTCTGATGCACATAGCATCGCTGAACGGTCACTCGGAATGTGTCACTATGCTCTTGAAGAAGGGCCTGTATCTGCACATGCCAAACAAACGTGGTGCCAGATCCATTCATATAGCTGCAGAATACGGCCATGTGGGTATTATCAGCACTCTGCTGCAACGAGGAGAGAAGGTAAATGATCTGTCAGCGATATGGAAAATACAGTCACGATTGAGGGTATATCATATGACATCGCATGCATAAATATTAAATACTCGCTTATAAATACTTTGATAAAATTAAAATTAATTTTTTTGCTTATGAATATTTCGCATATTTTAAATTCAATCTTTATACATATATTTATATTACTTTAAAAATACCATATTTTTATTTCTGAAAGGTATTTATCACACACACACAGATGTGAAATCAAGTATCAAGAAATTTGGTTTTCAATTTAAGATGTTTTCTACGTATCTCCAAATACTAAATTTCATTGTATGGAAACCGCTTATTTTTTTTATACCTAGGTGGACGCGACAACCAATGATGCTTATACGGCACTCCATATAGCCGTGGAAAATATCAAACCAGCTGTCGTGGAAACCCTTTTGGGATACGGTGCAAAGGTACACGTGAGAGGTGGAAAACTTCGAGAGACTCCACTTCACATAGCTGCTAGAGTGGCTGATAGCAACGAATGCGTTCTGATATTATTGCAATCTGGAGCAAATCCCAATCTAACTATCAACGATGGTCAAACGCCCGTGCATGTGGCAGCCAGTCATGGGAATTTAGCGACACTCCTTTTACTCCTCGACAATGATGGTGACCCGATGTTTAAATCAAAAGTACGTCGACAAAGCCAGAAATAAGATATAATTTATAAAAACACAACCTTTATATAATATAATTAAACAAATTAAATTTTTTCAATATGTTTTAACAAATGATTATATATAATAATTTTCTCAAAACAATAAATGTTAAATTATTTCTATTTATACTGAGCTTTCTATTTTCCTCAGAAAGGAGAAACACCTTTGCATTTAGCCTGCAGGAGTTGCAGAACTGACGTCGTCCGATATTTGATAGAATTTGTAAAAAAAAGGAAAGGGTCAGAAGTGGCGACCGCCTATGTAAATAGTCTGACTAACGAAGGTGGCAGCGCGCTCCATTACGCGGCCCAAATCGAACCCTCGAAAGTCGGTGCTCCCGGCGACGATCGCGCCATTATTCGCATCCTTCTTAATAGCAGAGCGGACGTCTCATTGCAGACCAGACAGGCCCAGGAATCAGCGTTTCATCACTGCGCACTAGTCGGCAACAACGAGGTTCTGACGGAAATGATCAGTCGCATATCAGCTACGGAAGTGCAGAAGGCCTTGAACCGGCAGAGCGCCGTGGGTTGGACGCCGTTGCTAATCGCCGCTCATCGGGGTCACATGGAACTGGTGACCACTCTTCTCGCTAATCACGGACGAGTCGACGTGTTCGATCTCGAAGGTAGATTCGCTCTTCATCTAGCTGCCGAGCATGGCTACCTTCAAGTCTGTGATACGTTGTTGGCAAACAAAGACTTTATAAACTACAAATCACACGTGGGAAAAACTGCCCTGCACCTAGCTGCCATGAATGGTTACACGCATTTGGTACAATTCCTCGTACAGGACCATAGAGCTGAAATAGACGTGCTCACAATGAAAAAGCAGACTCCTCTTCACCTTGCAGCGGAAGCAGGTCAATTGGATGTCTGCAATCTATTATTGGAACTAGGTGCAAGCATAGGTGCCACAGACGACCAGGGACAGAAGCCAATTCACGCTGCGGTCATGAATAATTACATCGAAGTAGCGCAACTCTTTTTACAAAGATATCCCAGTATGATGCTGGCCTGCACCAACGACGGCAATACCTGCGCCCACATCGCCGCCATGCAAGCCAATGTCCGGATGATCGAAGAGCTAATGAAGTTTGATAGGAAGAGTACGATAACCGCTAGGAATAAGTTGACGGAAGCGACTCCTCTGCAACTGGCGGCGGAAGGTGGACACGCCGAGGTCGTGAAGGCTCTGGTTAGGGCAGGCGCGTCCTGCGCTGACGAAAATCGCGCGGGCTTTACCGCGGTTCATCTGGCAGCTCAGCACGGCTACTGCCACGTACTTGAAGTGATGAGGTCGTCACAATCTTTTAGAATATCCAGCAAGAAGCTCGGCGTCACTGCGCTTCATGTTGCTGCTTATTTCGGACAAGCCGGTGAGCAAAAGTCTTATAAATAATATATATACTATATATGTATATATTAGGGTGGTTCTTATTATTTATATTAGATCAAAATTTATTTTTTTTAATTTTTTGTTTTACCCTTTAAAATGGTTCCATTTTATGAAAAAATAATCCCTATAAAATTTCAGTTCATTGAGGGAAAAGATGTTTGCTAAAAAGCGTCTAAAAGTCCTAAAATAGGATTGATAACACAGTTCAACAAGAAAAAAACATGTATACGAGGCTATTCATTTCCCATAGTTTTTTAGACGCTGTATTTGAATCCAGTTGTAAAATTTCTCTATCACGTTACAATTTTGAAAAATTTAAAGTTAAACAACATCTTAATTTTGATTGTAAGAACATACTGCTTCAGTATGTCGCATTTCGAAGTTATAATATAACAAAATACGTGAAATTATTCTTTTTTTGCAACTTTACCAGCAAATTTCTTAAAAATCGTGACGTAATAGAACAATTCTACAATAATCGGATTCAACGTCAAAAAATGATTATTCTCGTTATGGTGATCGAAAAAAGGTCATTTTTTGTTAAATAGTGTAATAATTAATATATTTTACATTTATTATAATTAATATTTATTCAATTTGTGACAAGATACTCAACTTTTGCCAATGGATTTGTGTTCAGAAGGCAAAAATACGTCGCAATTAATGACTATTGACACTCGTGATGCAAATTTGTGTCTCATGTTGTATATTATACATGTATTAAAATAATCATTTTGTAGGCTATTTTAACATATATAATATACGATAATAACAATTTAGTAAATTATTTACAAATAGAAATTTTCATAATTATTATTTAAAATACATCCCAGTAAGCAAAAAATCATTACTATAATGTTATTACAACGATATTCAATAACATTGTAACGTTTTCAAACATGTTGTATTTAACGTTGTATACAACATCATTATGAACAATCTTTGACCGCAATTTGGAGGTATCGGTAATGTTGAAATGGGAGTGCCATTACGTTATAAATAATGTTGCGTTAAAGTTTTTCTGACGTTACTATAATGTTTCTCAAATAATATTAATAAAATATTTAAAATATGTTGTAAAAAAACAAATTTCTTTTTTTTATTACATATTATTTAAAAAAATGTATTAGAGTTTAATTTGTGATTACTATTTCGCATATTTTCTATTTTATTAATTACAATTACGCAGGTATATAATTTTTAAAAACGCATCGATGAGATTCGAACCTGAGATCTCTAGAGTCGCATACTCGTACGCTAACGCTGAGCTAATTCTAGAATAATGTAATAAACTGTTGATTGTCATTGTCAATACTGCCTTCTACAGTAACCATTCTTAATTTCGTGCCTCTGAGTTCTCGAGCCTAAACAAATACTAAAGACCAACAGTAATAGTTACGGAATCGCACATGATTGAATAATGAAACTTCTCAATAATCATGTTTTTTTTCAGACAGTATCGCTTACAGTCTTAATTTTTAGATATTATTGTATTTTTTTAGCAAACGTAACTATTTTTTCAGTAAGCATCTA
>NW_012026862.1:330897-338933 GCF_000956235.1 Wasmannia auropunctata
TATAACATTTTCAAAACATTTATATAATATTATTTAAAAATGTTTGAAAAATGCACATGAAATTAACGTTTCTAAATGTTATTTTAATGTTTCTTGCTTACTAGGATATTTATTCTAAAAAATCAGTTCATACAAATAATCAATCATTTTTCAGCACCTTTTCCCGTTATTTGATTGAGTTAAAATTTTACAGAGATTTTTTTGATGAAAAAAATTATTCTGAACTATGAGATAAAAAAGATTCTGTATTCGAAAAATAAGGACCATCCTAATATATATTGTTACGCCGCCCGAGGCGGTATAACTCGCGTTCGCGCAATCGAACGTGTTATCCGCGTTTCCGCACTCGCGCACGCGCACGCGTAACGGAATCGCCGCGGAGAAATAAATGGAACACCAACTTAGAAATGACAAACTCTTTAATGTAAAAGAACGTAGCGTAATACAGAAAGGGGTCAGAGCACGTCCGAACGGGTCGACGGCTCGTCTCCAAATCTAATGGCGTCCGTTTGACAACGTAGAATCTCGTTGTCCAGGAAACAAGTAAATCTTGCCACTCAGTTCGACCAACTCGCTCAATATTATAATAATTAGTATTACTCTGTACATAAATAAATAAATATGCATATATGTATATATACACACATATCTATTTATTTATTTATGTATAGAGTATTACTAATTAACAATAAAATATTATTAATAAAGCCAATTAATTAGTGTCGTAAAAACCTATTACTAAATTTGAATGTATTCAATATATATTTAATATATATTAAATGCGCATTCAACGTAAATTTAAATATATTTGTTCGATATATCCGTATATCAGTATTTTTATAAAAGAGACATTTAAATATATTGTTAACTGATGAAATAGAACTCTTTCAATTGTACTTCTTCATATTTTCTTTATATTTTATTTATAATAAGAGAATATTCGATTTGATTTTAGATATGGTTAGAGAACTACTAACTCACATACCCGGAACCGTGAAATCCGATCCACCAACCGGAGGATCTTTGGTAAGAGGATTAGGAGCTGAATCTGGCATGACTCCTCTTCATCTGGCTGCCTGTTCTGGAAATGAAAAAGTTGTACAATTTCTTCTCAATTCAGCGGATGTCCAGGTATGACTTCGCCGACAATTTCATTAGTAATGATATTTGGATTTAGCCAATCATAATATTTATGACATTACTCGGATAAAACTCCGTCTATATGTAAAAAATATTTATAAAAAGTACATACTTTAAAACAATAATTTTGGCAAAAATTAGAGAATGCTTAGGTATAGCGTAACCTGAGATTATATCGCTGCAACTATAATAGTTAAGAAAAATTAATAAATTCAATGTGCTATACTAACAAGCTTTTTTATTTCGGGAGAACTAAATTAACAAATTTAAGTTACAATTTTACATTACTTTTCTCAAGCTGTTAAAAAGACGGACTAAATTAATGTCGCATTGAACATAAGGACGTCCTGATTGAAAGGTAAATGCAGCGACGACGGAAAACGGCTGGAATCCTTTGCATCTAGCTTGCTTCGGCGGTTACGTAACTATCGTGGGTCTGCTATTGAGAAGATCGGCGGAATTGTTACACAGCTCGGATCATCACGGCAGGACCGGGTTGCACATCGCAGCGATGGTCGGACATTTTCAGATTGTAGAAATTCTTTTGGGTCAGGAAGCGGAAATAAACGCGACCGACAAGAATGGTTGGACACCGCTGCATTGTGCGGCATACGTCGGCCATCTAGACATTGTGAAGCTGCTTGTGGACAGCTATGGGTCTCCAAAAATTGGGACGAATCTCTGTTGCGCACCGATCTGGATCGCCGCATCCGAGGGTCACAATAATGTGCTGAAATACCTCATGGAGAAGGAGCATGATAAGTATGCTTTGATGGAAGATAGGAAGGTAAGATATCCGTATATCTGATAAAAGGGACAGCGAAAACTTTGGGTATTAAAAATTCTTGAAATGAGAGCTGCTCAAATATTGAATTTTTGAATCATTGTACAAATTTTCCAATTATTTCTTTTATCCCATACAGTGTAAAAAAATTACAGACAACATAATTGCTTATAAAATCTTATAATCTAATAAATCTTAATTTTTTTTAAAACTTTTTATCTTTGATATAAAAAGATGTTCATTTATAAAATATCTTGCGCGATTTACTTTAAAAATATTCTTTATGAGATAAGTACATCAATATCGTATAAAAATTCTCACAGCCCTATTATTGCAGAAAACTTTACCGCAATGCAATTAATCACAAGTAAACCTCATAATAACTAGCTCAGAATATGGATTGAATCTAACAATAAGATCATCATATTCACAAAACATAAATTTTATAGCGCGATAATTTAAAATATTATAAATTTTATATCGCAAAAATTTAAAATATTATTAATTTAAAAAATTTAATTGTAATATAATTTTAAAGCTTATAGGCATGATTTTAATTGTATTTAAAATAGCATACAATTTTTTAATAATAATCTGCATAATTCTTATCTATCTTATATGTGGTGCAAACAAATAATTGTCACAACGATATTTGAACGCCATATTGCAGGACTTTCAACTTCAGTTTCTTAATTTTTGAGCAAACTATTGCGTTTACAGTTTGTGTACAACATGATGGTCTGCAGCAAAAGCCATGACAACAAACTGATCGAGGAATTCATTCTGATGTCACCTGCACCGATCGATATTGCGGCAAAACTATCCAACATCTACATGAAGCTTTCCGGAAAAGAAACAGTGCGCGCGAAAGATTTAATTACGGCTGGGAAACAGTGCGAAGCCATGGGCATCGAGTTGCTGACTCTGGCAGCGGGCATTAATTCGGCCGATAAAATCTTGACGTCAATGGATCAGAGGAATGTTGAGTTCCTTGACGTATTGATTGAGAACGAACAGAAGGACATAATCGCGCACACCGTGGTGCAGCGGTACCTAAAAGAGCTGTGGCAGGGTAGCCTGAATTGGAACACGTTTAAAACGATCTTGCTGTTCATCGCCTTCATCGTGTGCCCGCCGGTCTGGATAATGTTCGCTCTTCCGCTTGGGTACAAGTACAATAACGTGCCTATCATCAAGTTCATGACGTATTTCACGTCACACATCTACCTGATGGTCTGTCTGTTGCTGGTCAGCATTTCGCCGATCGCAAAGACATACCACCTGGTAACGTTCGATGGATGTCTGCTGGTATTGCTGATTGGATTCTTTATCTTCGAAATAGCTCTAAAATATAAAAGCGACAAGTTTATGCTCAATTTCATCAAGGTGATGGTGCTAATGTTTGAAGCAAATTTCCCCTTATTGCACTGGATATCATTACTGGATCAACCGGACTTAAAAATTTTGACTTATCTGATAAACCAGCTGTTTGCCTTCCATTTCCTTTTAGCTAGCGTGCAAGTCATAAACTTCCTGTCGTTTCACCATCTCTTCGGGCCATGGGCCATCATCATCGGTAATCTTATGAAGGATCTCGCGAGATTTCTCGTGCTGCTGGCGATCTTCATTTTCGGCTTCGCCATACAGTTCATTGCGCTCCATCAGCCGTTGAATGAAACGAATTATACGTCTGTTAACAGTTCGTATACGGATACTATGGATATAGAAATTAGATATTTGAATACTACGAAAATATTTAAACTGGATGGTACAGAAAAGCCGAAGAAAAACGGTAAGTTCAAAACATACATCATTCTCATTTTCATGTTCCTTTCCTTTTTCAATCTTCTTTCCTCTCTCAGCTTTCTCTCTCTCTCTCTCACACACACACACACACGCGCGCACACACACACACACACACACACACACACGTTTTAAAGCAAAATCTCAGCTATTAACTTTAATTAACATTTACACGGACGGTTCGTAATAACAAAAATATCTCAGATACAGCAAATATCTAAAAACAATTGTAAGTATCCAAAAGTCTCTTCCTCTGTTAAAAATGTTCTTTGAATATTTGTAAATTTCGGGATAATTGCACGTAACATATAGAAATCGCAAGTTTTTCAATTCCTATATTTTTTGTTTAAAATTGGAAACCATCTCGTTAGATAAGAACACGTTTTTTGTTAAGCGCTTTTTCCGACGATAAGCAAAAGCGAGGAATTTATATGAATCGCAGCATATATACATCTATCATGTATGACTTGAAATCGATTCATTTTGCATTACATTTTTGTAACGTTTATAAATATACCTAGTATGCGTCTAGGCAGTAGCAGAGAATATTTGAATTACGTCCGCGTATACACGAGGCATCTTACAAGATACATTGTTCAACGGATGGTTACAGACTGCGGGAATCTATGTGTGATCGAATTTTTGTTCTTCGCCATATTCGGTCAGACGACATATGCACAATTCAACCAAGACGGGAATCAGCCCGATTGGGCGAGCGTCCTCTTCAAGCTCGTCTACGGCATTTATATATTGGTGACAGTGGTGATGCTTATTAATCTCCTAATCGCCACAATGAGCAATACCTACTTGCAAATACAGGCGCAATCGGATATCGAGTGGAAATACAGACTGAGCAAGCGTATTCAAAAAATTAACAGGTAATAAAATGTATCGAAGAAAAAAAAGATATATTAAGGCGAAGAAGTACGGCAAATTGTTGCACGAAACCATTTATTGTATCATTCATCACACTAATCGTATTTTCATTACGCGACAGGACCACCAGGGTACCACCCCCGCTGAATCTCTTCATGTGGATCCCGTGGATCATGTGGTTTTTCGTCAAGCTTTACAAGAAAAGCACGACCAAACAGCAACAACTGCTCTCTTCGACGCACGAGATGAATGATTACGTTGACTTATCGGTAGCTCACTCGAGTTCACTCGGGACTCAGCTGTCCTTTCATAACGCCGTCACAATCGAGAACGTTGTCGACTGGGACGTCGTCAGACGTAAATACAGACACCTTTACGGCGAGAAGATCGAACAGAAGTTGGTCCAAGAGAGCGAGGAAACGATTGAGAATGCGTTGGCGGTTTATAAAGACACATCCAGCTTTGCCGAGAATGCCGTGAAATCGGGGCTTGGCCTTGGAGCTTGAACAAAGTGGGAAATGATCGAGATAACCGTCAACGATATATTACATAACTCTCTGAAGAAAAAAGAGAGATTAAAGCTTCTTCTATCTTTCACAGATTCGCCACATTAAATTTTTTATTATTTTATACTAGTCTAGTATATATTGTAATTTATTTGTGATAGACAGATATCACGTAAGTAAAGTATGTTTTACGTTGCCTTGAGATATATGTATATCGCTAATTATAATGAAATACATACATATATATAGATGTCATAAGTGTAGACATATAGAAGTCTATTTCCATCACTGTTCATTTTATCTGCTCTTTCCACACGGTGGCTGTGCCTTGTTTTGTAGATAAAAAATACCTTGAGCGTTAGTGTTGATAAATTCGCCCATAACGACGGTGCTGGAATTATTATCGCCGCATTTACCAAGCTGGAAGTCCATCCAATTGGAGCATTTGCACCGCGACGAAGTCATCAGGATGCACGATGGACTCGACGAAAAACTGATGACCATCTATGGCTGCAGGTTTCTAAAAATACAAGCTAGGATCAATATCTTCTTGCACGTAATATTGTAATATTCAATGTTAGCGTCGAGCCCATGCAGTAAACAAAAATTATTTAAAATGGATGGAAATAAATTTATTTCGACATTTCTGAATTGGCCCTTCCGATTTTACGAATCCATTTGAATCAAAAAATAATACAATACGGACAAGAATAACCAAATTCAACATAGTGAATTCAGCTCATTTCGTATTTCAGTTTTTTTGAATTAAAAAATAATAGAGACATGAATGCATCTCCGGATTCTAAAGCACCAAATCTGATAAATTAAAATAAATTGCAATTTTTAAGTTTAATATATATTTAACATCTCATTGCTGTACATTCGGAGAATATACGCTAATTCTCATCCTCATTGTTAAGCTCATCTCCAATTTCGAATGTAATTCCGTCTTCATTTATCAAATTGTTGAAACGATACAATTGTAATATTATTATGTGGCTTCAAACATATGAGTGAGTTCGTTATTGTTAGCTCTTACGTATCCAATCTTAAGGCCGTTCATTAAAGAGTCTAAGTATTTTGCCATTTTTCAAAAAGAATACTGACAAAAATCTTTATCTTGGTATAAATTCACTCTGGACTTTCAAACATCCACACGCTTCCGATCTTTTCTTTTCAAACGAGTAAGATATATATAAACTAAGAATCTTCTTTTGCAGCTATTTACTTTATATCTCTTCAAGTAATACAGTATACAAAAATACAGTAGGTTTCTTCTGTTTCTTTCCTGGATAGCCAACTCGAGAACATTATGATATTCACGATTTGTCGCACGGTTTGTAGCTCAAAAATTTGGACATATAGCTGAAATGCGAGAACGACATTGGATAACGTCAACCACGTCATGTACAATGTTCAAAATCGCTTGCGAATCTCGTTACGCCTTCGCTCTCCATTGCTGTCTGAAAGTGCTGGAGGTTCCGGAGAGTCAGTAGATGCACTGATACTGGTATCAAAGATCATATCACGTAGGCGCACAAGATGTACTGCGCACTGAAAATTACGCGTTCGGTAGCTGCGATCCAATTGCTAAAGCGCTCTTGGAATCTTTTCATTATTGTTATTGAGTACATATCAAACAAGGATAACAAGTATTATACGAATACTATGAACTTGATCGCCAGTATCGCGTAACCGTATTACGCCTTTACTATTTTTAACTGCACAGCACATTCGTTCTGAATTTAATTACATTTCTCGGAATGTAAAAGATCCGAGGGAGATTTTTGCATTGTGGACAGCAAAAATGATAAATTTAGATAAATTAGGACAAGATTAGCTTTATATTAGTTTTGTTATCTTTGAGTAATGCAAACGACGTTACAATTAATTATATTAATTTTAAATGTATTATGTATTTAATATATTAAATATTATGGCACTATCATATATATTTTTTTGAATTTAATTAGTTTATAATTTATAGATAGTAAATACATTTTCATACATTTTGTAATACATAAATCTTGGTAATGGCTTTGTAATACAAAAATCTTGGATTGGGCGTAGTATTAAAAATATTTTTGTTACAATTATATTTTTTTCTTGTAATTTATAAATATATTTATATTACATAAAATTATATTTATTAATAATTATAATTATATAGTTTTTAAATATTTTTTTTTATTAACGACTACATAAATATTTTTCTTCCAAAATAACGATCACATTCGAAATTATAGACATATATAAGATGTGAATATTATAATTAGGCATGTAAATAAATACCTCGAAAAAAATTGTATCAGATTGAAAAAAATGAGACCTTTGTATCATCTTAAATATATAATACGACTTCGAAAAAAAACTGTTGTTAAATCATTAAAAAAAATCTAAGTGGCATTACCTTCAATATATAACAATCACGGAAAATTATTTTGTAATTAATAAACTCCGAAAAAAATTATTGTATCAAATTAAACAAAATCCAAGTTGTATTATCTCTAACATATACATAATTTTAAAAAAATTTAATTTAATAAATTAAAAATATAACATTACCAAAAAGAAGTGAAATCAAAATATTATTTCAAGTATATTTATTGTAATTGAATTAAAACTAAAAAAAATAATATACCTCAAAAAAAATATTGTATCAAATTAAACAAATAAAATCCAAGTTGTATTATTTTCAATGTATACGTAAAAAATAAAAACAAGAAATGCAATAGATAGCGTAATGAGGACCGCAGTAATTAAAAAGAGATTTCGATAACAAGTAGCAAATTACGTGACAGAAAAATCAAAAATAGGAAGAAATCTCCAGCAGCAGCATACTTGACGCGCCCGTTTTTTGTAAATAAACTCATGGAAATATAATGCATGCAATTCATGCTAACAATACATTATTTATTAATAGTAAA
>NW_012026862.1:339164-500796 GCF_000956235.1 Wasmannia auropunctata
AAGTGACTGGAGTTCAGACGTGTGCTCTTCCGATCTAAAATAAAAAATCACCTTACTCTACCATCCAAAAATAGGCAAAATTCAAGAGATTGTAATTTCGTCAAAAATGATCGTATCGAGATGATCAAAAAAGCATTTTACAGCTTGAAATCTCTACTTTCCAAATCGATACTTTAGAAAACGATCTTACTAACGATGTTTCATGGAGTTAGACTGATAGAAAAGGAGACCCGACGAATCTTAAAATTTTTTACAAACTTTGACAAGTTCCATGGCGCGAATTAAAAATCGCATGCAAATGCAGTTTTCAGCTTTCGAAAGAGTGAATCTTTATCTTTAATTTGCTTTTTTGTTGAGCGTTGTACGATTTTTTTTCACCGAGTTATTCAACATTGAAGTAAAAAGCCATTTTTGCTTCAATATTGAATAACTCGATGACTAAAAATATATCTCTAATATATAGGTATCTCTAAATGTGATAGGTTGATCGCAGCAGCCGATTTCCGAGGAACTGGGACAGGACAAATAAAGATTTCAATGTAAAGGGTAAGAGACAACAAACATGTACAGATTCTTTTAAGAATAAACATATAATCGAATATATTTTATAAATAATTAAAAGTGCGAATGCAGTATTATTTTCTTCAATTTAACTCTTTTGCAATCTTTAAGAATGAGTTTTGCAATTACTCGTTTCCTAAAATAAAAATTAAGTTTTGTTTATAAAAAAAAATATATATATATAAAATAAAGATAAGAAAAAAAGAAAATAAGAAAGAAAATATATATAAATATATATAAAATAAAGATAAGAAACGGATAAATATGAACAGTAGAAACTTTTACAATTTTCACACATTTGTAAAGCACAGAGTTACAGACTCGAACCACGTCAAATAAGTAAAACCAAAAAATCGTGGACATAGCACGGAACAGAACCAAAAAGCGTGCATGCAGCACGTTATCCGTCGGGACCGTCGGGATGTATGTAGAATGACTAAGTAGTTCGCATGCACATTTCGTATCACATAGAGTCACTAGTGGACTACTAAAAACACCACGGGCATGTCCGTTTCTCTCTGGCGTGCGTATGCGGGTGCGTGCGTGTTCCCTTCATCTATCTCACGGTGAAATACCGCGTCCTCATTATTCCTCGTTCTCGTTCCGCTATCGCCGGCCAATGTGAGCATGTGTGTTCCCACGCGCGAACGGTTCCCACGCACGCTCGGCGCAACGGGACGGCCGTCGCTAGGTGTCAAACGACTCTAATGTCATCGCCACCGCGAGAGAGTCGGCACGTAAGATCCAGGTATGGGGAAGACCACGAGGGTAGTCGTTTGCGGGATGAAAGGCGTTGGTAAGACCGCCCTGCTGGAGCAGCTCGTCTACGGGAACATCGACGCGAAGACGGTACGTGCTTAGGTTATGTCATATGTATGGGGGTGTCCCCTCGCGCGTCCGTCTTGCGCGGGACCTCGAGGAACTGTAATCACTGAAATTTTCAATCAAACCCGCAGGAAATTCATCCCACAATCGAGGACATCTACGTCGCCAACATTGAGACTGATCGGGGCACAAAGGAGAAGGTCAGGTTCTACGACACGGCCGGGCTCGAATCTCTGCAGAGCAATGTAAATAATCAGCAGCTTCCACGACACTATCTCGGCTTCGCCGACGGTTACGTCCTGGTGTACGACACCGGCAAGCCGGAATCTCTAGACGTGCTCTTTCCCCTGAAGAAGGACATCGACAAGAATAAGGATAAGAAGGAGATAACTGTGATCGTGATTGGCAATCGGGTGACCAGGACCGATGCCGCGTTGAGTAGCTTAGAGAATACCGTGAGCAAAGCGACCAACTGGTGCGCCAGGGAGAAGGTCAAGCATTACGAGGTGAACGTCATGGATAGACCCACCCTGTTCGAGGCGTTCATGCATCTGTCGTCCAAGCTGAATCCTCCCGCTAACAAGAGTACATTTCCGCAATTGAGCATGGGCAGGAAGACGGTCAGGGCCGAGGCGCAGTGATGGCTCGCTTTGGAAATTTAATTAACGTCGCATCTAGATAGTCGCATGCGCGAGGTCCCTCGTGAATTTTGTACTCAGGTATAATGTATTTAATGAATGGCTGTAAGCCGCAATGCAAATATGCTTCGAGATCTCAGTAATGGTATTGTATTTCCCTGTGGTGGAGTATGTGATATTAGGCTTGAAATGGGATAAATGGACTTTGAACCATGATAGTATGTACTTAAGATATCAACAACTTTACTAATTCAAAGTCTTGTTTAATATACCATTTAATACAACTAATCAAATTAAATAAAATTAAAAGCTGCTAAAATACATATTTATCAAATTTTACTTTGTGATTATTATATTGTTATTTTAAAGACTTTTAATCACTTAAATATATGATATAAAAGTTTGAATGAATCTTTCTCTAAAGATTCATGTACTTAAATCACTCGAGAGTACTGAAACTATGATAAAAGCGCAATACTTGTAAAAACAATACTGTACTTATTTTAATTACAGTTATTGCGATTATATTAATAATAATAAATTATTATTTGTACAATAAAAATGTTAAAACAAATTAATGTTATTAATGAATGTGAATGTCGCATTTTCTTCGAGCCGCTTCACCATTTTATAGGTTCGTTTAATTTTCGCAGACTTAGTGCCGTTTTAAATACTCGATCCCACAGTTCGCTGGTAACTCCAAATCCTGCAAGGAACAATGATTAGTTCGCTGTATATTTTAATAGCAATTCGCATTAATTACCTTGATTGTGATGGATAAAATGATGATAGTTGTGTCTTCTTTTCATCTTGTATAGATACGAGTCTGCTGTCGGCGCGCCATTGTGCAAATAATAGTGCATTAAATCGTAACACAAATATCCTATAAGTGGATACATTTAGTTATGGATGTTCGAAGTTATTTTTTTTTCAGTATATCATATAATAAAATTTATGAATATTTAAATACTATACCTATCATACTACCAACGGCGACAAAATGAGCCTGAGAAAATAAGCTCTTATAAACTGGCCAAAGAATTGTTATCACAAATAAACTGAACGTGGGTGGGAATACCAGTCTTCGTTCATCCATTGGTGCCTATTGACACAACTTTCACATGTAATCGGCAGAATTAATACATACCTATTTAATTTAAAGCATCTGTGGAAAGATCTCACCTTGTGGTGACTTCCATGGAACATGAAATGCAGAGTAATCAGCCATTTCGAATCATCCGGTGGTTTAAAATGAAATACTTTTCGATGAAGGACATATTCCGCAACAGTCCAGATAAACAGTCCCAGAACGACAGACGGTACGATACTTTTAAAAGATGTTGTAATCGCTGAAAGAAAACGCTCGTAAACACACGTAACGATGGAGTATATATTTAGAAACATTTTCATGTATATTACTCTATTGTTTTTTTTGCTGTAAAAATTCCGTATAATGAATTACCGGTGTTTGTTGAAATATGTAAAACGCAGCCCATATAAAGGAAATACGTAATTATGGGTACCCAAACGATTGGCACCATATACCACGGCGTGATCGACAGTATCTCTAAAATGTCCGATTGGAAATATCGAATTGGCCGATCTACTGGTAGATTTACCCACTCCCAATATCGATCGCCCATATAGCCCACCTGCCATAAGAGGGGCGCGTCCCAGTTTACTAGATTCTGAAATAAAGCATATAATTTTCGTGAACGATAATTTTTTTTATTGTTAATTTACTTAACACGCAACCATCTTGGCTTTACCTTTCGAGCTTACCTATGTGTATTTTTTTTTTTTTTTCATTTATTTGTAAGCGTGAAGTATCGTAAAAAGCAACCGGCTGATATCGCGAAACCACACATCTGCGGTTTTTTACCGACTTATCTTAACATTTTGTTATCTGCACGTAGTGAATGTACGTTTCGTAGAACTGAGATAAACTCGGAGATAAACCAATCCTACTAGATAAATCGGACATGTTACGTGCAAATCGTTTGAATATCGTTTTATTTTTAACGACTACAAAAATATCTTTGTATATAATTTAATTATTTTTCACGATTGTTTTTAAATAGAATTACATTTGTTATTTTATACGCACATAACAGAAAAAAATGTATTTAAATAATCAGAATATATACATATCGAATATAAAATATATTCAACAATTCAGATTAATTCACACGGCACGCGCGGCGCGCGCATAAAATTATAAAGCTGCATCTACTAAAAAGATCCAGTACGAATTATAAATTATTAATCTGATTGTTTAAAGTATCTTTAACATCCAGATGTGCGAATATAATATAATACAGCGTGCGTATATATAATAATTTTGTTTAATAATATAAATGTTCACATTACTTCTCATTTATAAATTATATATAATACAACGTGCGCGTATATAATAATTTTGTTTAATATAAATAATATAAATATAAATGTTCATTATTTCTCATTTATAAATTACTCACTTCGCACTCGTTGTATCTCTCTTGGTGTTTCAGAGCGAATTCTTCGAGAAGATAGTAGGCGGACTTAGAATGAGGATATTTTGCTAACTCGCCATCCATGGCGCGATCCTTGAAACGTATGAGCGTGTTTTTCCCCCCGGGATGATTTTTCAGGAAATTGTAAATATTGTAAACGCGATCGCGATATTTGACGAGAAACTCCGTCGATTCTCTTCGCGACGTGTCGTCGCCATCGCGATCATCTTCCGTTACTTTTGCGCGAACCGCGCCAGTGTCATTCATTTTAAAAACGTTACCATCTAGGCTCTCGGAGTGACAAGTACTATCGTGGTTTTTACGCCGACGAGCAGCCATGTCGGAAGGCGTAAAAAAAAATGAAAGAAACGAGCTACGCGCGTGATGTAAGACTCGATGCGCACCGTGCACTCCAGTGCATTCTACTAAATAGCTGACGTTATGTGACTCGGTAATTCACTGTAACAGATAAGATTTTGCCGTGTATGTTACGTGGGAGGGCTCGATGATCGCATTATATCTCGTAAACAGCGACACTATCGTACCGAAAGTGGTATCGCGACGATAATCAAGATTACTATTTGTATGTATGTAATGAAAAGATACGAAATATCTGTATACCTATATATCGCATAACTGAGATACGTAATATCTGTATACCTACACATCGAAGCCACGCTAATCCATTCCGAAATGTTGAGTGCGATAAGGTATAAACGTATACGTTCGCGAAATAGTCAATCAATCGTCGAGGTCTTAAAATCAAGAAATATTGAGTTCAGTTATATCAATAAATTTCAAATCTTTATATATAAATATTAAAACTTTGAGGTTTAAAAATTTTATAATATTTAAATGAGTCTTTTTCGTTACGAATTTGTAACCGTCCAGGTAGAACGCGGAATTCAAATGATATTCATGACTTTATTTGTTACTTATAAGTGATAAATAAATATTTATGAGATGACGTCCTTATGATATTATGACTTCTGTATTGTCCACGTGGATGTTTCTCTCGAATAAAATCTTTTTGTAGAATCGCGAATCCCTTAAAAAATACGTATTAGAATTTCAAACGCGAACGCCTTTTTACGTAACATCGTATAATGCAATTCCACATCTGTATAGAGGAATGTAAAACATTAACGATAATAGAACACAACGCAATTTTCGGCAATAAATAAGCTTTTATTTAAACGCTTTGAATTTTGTGTACACTGTGTCCTAGTAAATGTTTAAAGTATCAGTCGCTAAAAGTATTACGACGATGCTCAAGTTCGAGGACAAATTACAATTTGAGCACCCGCGCTATCAAAAATCGTACATAGTGTGTCGAGCAATTAAATAGTTAAATACAATATACGGAAGTACTCATTTACTATCGAAATCGATCTTGTCGCACTAAAGTAGTTATCAATTACGTATACGAACCTAACGAACGAAGGTATAACACTCGCGCGTATAACTCTCGTAATATATTTACACGTAACTTAAGAAAATTTTGCTGGGTATATAGAGGGAATCTCATTTTTTCTTTTCGAGGAGTGCACGTAACTGAATTTCAGCGACCTAAGACAGGACTATTCAACATTAATTATATCATTTTATATAACTATATGTACATATCACTTCGAGGAATTACCGAGCGCGTGTCGGGACACAAACGGCTTAAGCGAAATTCGAATGTATACTGACAATGAAACGGGTAGAGGAGTGTTCTCTGTGTTTAACGGTGCCATTTTTAAAATATTTTGCCCGATAAGAAGCTAGGCCAAAAACGGTATTTAAAGTTAAACAACCGGTTGATAACGTGAAACCGCACACATCTGCGGGTTTTTTCGACTTGTCTTCCAGACATTTAATACTGAAGAGGCCAAATTATTATTATTTAATACTTATTTTGTTAAAAGCACTGTTTATTAGGACTTTTAACAAAATAACGCAGCAAAGATCAAGTTGCATGCTTGGTGTTTGCTGGGAAGTAATTATTTGGCCTTTTTTAGTATTAAATTTCTACAGGGATTATCTTAACAAAGTTTATTATTTTGTTATGTAATGATTGTACAGTTCGTCCATTTCGTATTTAAATCTTTGAAATGTTAAATCGTCGGGAGGACGATTTTGTTTATAATTTGTAATTTACAAACATACGCGGAGAGTTTCAAGAAAAAGGAATGTCGCATGATTGCAGATACTCCTTAATCCTTAACAAGTAACGTGGAAGAAGTTGACACAATTAGTAATGAGGGATCTTTCTCTTTCTTTCTCTCTCATGCACACACGCATGCACGCACGCATGCATAATACAGATTTCTTACTTGTTTGTTAGATCTGTTTCGAATGGTTCCCTTGAACCTAATGTTGAATGTAATTACTTTTATTAGTTTTCTAAGACATTTAGGAACATAAAAAAATAGGAGTTAAGAAATTATTGTATTAAGATTAATTTCAATTGTAATTAATTATTCATTCTGCAAACGAGAGCTAAAACATAAAATTCAAGTATGATATATCTGAAATGTTCTATATATTTTGGATTAATGATCAATATTACAATTAATTTTTTAAATTCAAAGCAATATAGTGATTGTGAACAAAAATACTTTTCAGTTTCGCAAAATTAAAAATAAAGTTTCTCGATTTTTCGCGAAGCAGTAGAAAGAATAAAAACCATCTCTCCTGAATGACGAAAATTTAATCGAAATTCAACAAAATAGAAATAATTAATTTTATTACGTTCTTTTATAGTGAGGAGAAGTAACATCGTTTCTTCTGCATTTTCTAATTTTCTTGCAATATTCATGTTTGCAATGAAATTAATGGCACTTCCGACAATTAATTATAATGTAGATAAAATTTAAATAATAATTAATCATGTGTCATCACAATTTTAGATATCTGATACTTCTCGCGATCTGATCATAATAAAATAAAGAAATAATAGATTATATTGATGAAAAAAAAGAAAAACTTGATTCGATCTTCAAAATAATAAATACATTATTTATATTTAACGCGAACTGTTCAAAGCTATGATATATATTAAATTAATTAATGATAAAATTAACTTAATAATACAAACGCGATGTAATCTTTTCACATCTGGGATGATGCAGGACGACCACGGACGGTATATGACTTTAAAATGTAAATATGTGAATAATAGCGTTTAACAAAAACTCGCAATACTGCGTCGCCTATTTTACATTTAGCCGACGTTATCTCGAATTTTTTCGAAACGATGGGTAATTATCGCTTATCAACTCATATTTGTAGAAAAAAAGAATAATTTGCGCAACGGTCTAGTTATGTCCCGTTCTAACGTAAATGTCTATATAACTAGTAGGTAAAGCTAGCGTCCTTCGTGCGCGAAGAGGACAGTATGCTTTTAGAAAATAGGGAAGAAAGTAAACAGATATACGGATGTATGCGTCGTCACTATATTCTAAGCGATTCGAAAAATAGGTATCTCACGAGGTATCAATTTAGATGCGATTTGTGTGGCGTAACGCCACGAGTTATTATTTACAAATGGCACACACGCGTTACGCATTCGTTACGCATCGAATTCGTAATGTCATTAATATAATGATCTCCCGATCGCTCCTATTTTACATAATACACTCAACTCCGTTATAGTATCAACTCCGTTGCAATCTCGGCGCAGGCCTGGTGACGCGCCCGCTCGCGCACAGTACCAATCACTAATTTGACCTTCTGTCGCGGTGAATTAATCCCGGTACTGCGTACGTGCCAAGCTGATTCGTGCGATTAATCGATCGGAGTTTAAAGTATATACAATATAAATGAGACAGAGGATGATCAATGGGTGGCGTTTCTCCCGCGTGGCTTGGATCGCATCCCTGCGCGTATATAAACACATACGAGGGGAATACCTTTGTACGACGATGGCGAACGCGACGATTTTTTTCCCGTAATTTTCTCTATTATTGACATTACGGTTATTCGACCGGCGTTTTTACATCAATATGTATCATCACATTGTATCTCACGGACGAAAACTTAGGGAGTGAGGGGAAGGTGGGTTTGGCATACCGCGACCACACCGTTGATCATCCGTCCTATATAGCGCGAAAAATCGGCATATAATATTTCCGTACCCAAAATAGCTGGACCAGCCAAACGATGCTGAGCGCCCCGCGCGAGAGGGGGCTTCCCGAAAGAAAAATCTGTTCAATCTTCGCAATAGAGCGTCAGGCGCTTCCGCGCGCATCATTTCTATAAATGAGCGCGAGGGATCTCTCATGCAACACAATGCCAAGTTTAATCTACCAGCATATCCTGCACCGGTAATATTTTATCGAAATGTCACAATGGCTCCGCGCAAAATTAACAAGACGTTTCGTTTTCCTTGGCAAAATTAAAAACATTAAAGAAATCTGAGGTGTCATCTCTGACATTTCCTATACAGTAGTTAAATTAATCCGCAGTTTCCGGTAGATATCATGCAGTTAACGATAACTGCGTATAGAAATAAAAAATGATTTTTATGACGACTTAGAATCAGTAGGGTTACAGTTACTCTTTCTTACGCAACATACAATTCCATCAATTATCAATTATAAAAACGTTATTTATGCATTTTTAATCGTTTGCCGAACTGAACGCCGAACGTATTAGAATTATTAGATAATGCAGATCCAATCGATCGTGTTTCCCTTCCATCTCTCTCTCTCTATGAGGGATACAGAAATAATTAATTTTTTGTTTTAATCAAATATGTAAAAATATATACGTATTTTCTTAGATTGTATTATATACATACGTATAAAAGTTTATGTTTTTCAAGTCTAATTGTAAGCACATATCATACACTTATAAATGTGCTTGTAATGTAATATAAATACAGATTAACACATCTCTTTTTCGTCTTCTAAAAGTAGAAGGTAATTTTCTGTTAATGCTAATTACTAAGTGAACTTGCTGAAATCCATTTAAATTAAAGAAAATTAATTCATTTAGTGCCTGAACGTCTATTTCTTTGTGGAATATTTTTGGAAGCAAAATCGATCAATTCTGATCTGCGTAATCAATTCATCAATTCGTGACATGCGGAAGGTAGAACCTCGGAGGAATCGAAAGTACACATATTACACCGGGACCATATAGAAAGCAGTAAACAAATCAGCTACGTTTGGCTAACAATTCGACACTACCGTTGAATTTTATTGTCTAGTCTCTCCGACCGTCTCACACTCTTCCGTAGATCAAAACTACTGATCTATTTTTAAAAAAATCGCGTTTAATTAAAATCGAATTGACACGGACGAAATCAAGGATCCCATGTCCGATCGTCTCCATATCACGCGATACTAAAAAGCCAGAACGTTCTATTCTCTTCGCTACTTTTTTTTTTATAGTCCGCTATACATAGTCTAGCCGTAATCCACCTGATGATTCGCGATTTTATCTGGAAGTGTGATACAACGACGGTAAAGCTTGAACACCGAACCGTCGTGACGCAAATTGGTCGTTCTTTTGCGCTACACCTCTAAAATGTATTTCCGTATTACATATTGCTTTTAGTGGCGTCGCGATCCGACAAATTGAGCTCGATTTATTGGTGAATTATTCGTGATTTACCCTATATCCATTTAACGCAAAGGTTTACGTATATATATATATATATATATATACACGAGACGAACGATCGACGCATCCTACTTTTCGGGCAAGCGAACAATAAGCGAACGCGAATCTTCCCACGTTTTAAATTCTAGAAATTTTATCGCCTCGAACGCGGTACATTATTATTAGCGTTCGATTCGCGTTCGATGCGACTCGCTCGTTATCGGGATACATTAGAAAGAGTTTTAAATAACTTCGAGTGCTCGCTGTTCATTTGTTGTCCATTTGCTCAATATATTCGATTTTAAAGACGCACAGCGTCCTGAGATATCGATAATTATAGATATATAAGGACTAATTTTTTTTAAATCTTTACGTCAAATGTAAAGATTTAAAATAAAATTTGATATTTCAGAATTGGTGTAAATAAATTCTTCAAATCTACAATCTTTCAAATCAGAAATGATCAAAAATCATGGTAAGATTATTTATATATATATATATATATATATATAACGAATTTATATATAATTATAAACATAAATATATATATGTATATACATATATGTGTATAAAGTATAATATTTTATATATACCCAGACAACAAAATGCTAGCAGTATGCCAGCAGTATCCCGGTAAATTCAATCACGATTGTAGAGCACAGAAACACAGCAGAAATCATGCACGATGTACTTTCGCAAAGTTATATCAAAAATATGGCAAAAATACAACCTGACATGTTAGATACTAGCGGCAGAAATATAACAGAAATCATGCACAATGTGCTGTCACGACGTAACTTTATTTTATGATAACAAATCGTGCTATACGTTTCTGCCATATTTTTTTTATTACTTCAGACAACAGCACGATTTCTGCTACGTTTCTGCTGTTACGATTTGCTTGCAAGTAAGCTTGGTTTCTAATAACAATCTGCTAACACGTCTTGGTGTTAATGTCATTCTCAATTTCAGTTTATGTACTTACTTTTTGCTGCTGTACTATGCTAATACGTAAATGCTCAAATTTTGTTCTTTTAATGCCAGCAATTTCTATTGAATTTTTATAGCATTTTTTCTAGCATGTTATGATGAAAGACCTGCTTGTTTTCCAATACATTTTTATTAAACAATGAAAACAGCAAATTATGCTTGGCTATAATTCTACTAACATAATATGCAACACATTTATAATACGTGCTCTTGGCAAGTTTGGCTATCTGGGTATATTCTTTCTTAAGATCTAATTTTCTGTTAATTAATAACTCTAAAACAAAATAAATATTTTGTTTATGCATGGATATACCTTATGTAATAATACAGAGAATAAATTTACACCACAAATTCTGATCGTAATTAAACCAATTTAGGTCGTTATATATGTATAATCTGACATCACCGTTTACTGCTCGTGAACAACCGAAAGAGGTCTCGCTGATTATGCTGTTTTTAAAAGTTCATCACTTCCATTTTAAAAGCCCTACCCTTCATCGCTTTGTTAGCCATTTTATTCATAGACGGTGCGGCATTCGTATCATCATCGCTATTAATGTCCTCGTCTTCTTCCGGGAAGTCTTCGAGTCGATCGTGATATTCGTCGAGCTGAAAATTAGAAAATTCATAACATGTTACATATATATTTATTAAACTGTGAATTAAATCAGCTAAGAGATTTAGAGGCCGCAATCTTGACTTTTGAAATAAAAGTACAGCGTGAAAATAATTACTCTTTTTAATCGCAGTTTGCAGACTTGCAAGTAGTAAGAATTATCTATTCAAATCTGAAAACCGCATGTAAAAAGAGGAGCTGTTTCAATTTCAATCACCAAGATCGTATAAGGCCTTGCCAAAAATCGAAAGGTTCAGTATCATAAGTTATCTAGATTTTGCATAAACTTCTGTTCAGCTTCCGCATTCATCACCACATAAGAATAAAAAAAACAAATAGCACGTGCCTCTAAACAGAAGCTATTTATGAGCTTCCGATTCCCAAGAGTTATAAACTTTTAACTCACTCGATCGAGGAATCGTAAATAGCTTCTAACTTCTAAGCTGTTTGCTTTCTTATTTCCGCATGATGAAAAGACTAGCTGAACAAGGACTTTAGAACGCGATCTGTATAAATGCATAATTTAATAGTTGACAGACCACTTACAATTCTCAACCGATCAATTGTACTGTCCTATACATACACGAGCGTTTCTGGTGAAGCTTCATTCCTGGTGAAGCATAACGTGAATCCTGATGGGAATTGTGGACTGTCATGTTTGACATGCTAACTGAATCAAATTTCGGGACGGGACACATACTTACCAAAAGCAAGCATGCTGATTTATTGCATTCATGAAGTGTTTATATTTCATAATTTTTTATAGCAATAATTTGACTTATATAAATATGTCCCTAATAGCAAAATGATAGCTTGCAAATTGGCAGAAAATTTAATCAGAATTTTATATCAAAATCGATGCCATCTGTGTCCTCGTCATTATGCTGATGTTTTGCTTGCAAAACTTGCTGCTCATAAAATGAGAGCAAAATAGCGCCAAAAACCGTGCAAATTCTATTGGAATAATTTAACAACAAACAGATGACAAAAACCGAGCAAAAATATGCATGGCACAATACGACGTCAACAATCTTGAGCAAAACTTTTTTTTGCGCATTTGATTACACAATGATTACACAATGATTACTTAGCTCATTTTCGCGTAATTCACAGACAATTATTATCAGACATATATTTAAGCCATTTAAATAATACCTTTAAGTATCTTTAAATATCTTTAAATGGTCGTCTTATATTTCCGCTTTTCGAATTTAATGTTATTCTCTTACATGGTCTATAGTTCAATTTATTATTGAAATAAATTTTTCTAAATTAACATATTATTTAATATATAATAATAATTACAATTAATAATATAATATATAGAATTTAAATTAATTATAATTTAATATACCTGTGTGGGAATATATTAAATTATATTTGAAATGATGAATATATTATAATTGAAATGAGGTGTTGCGCTCGATTCTTTGGAGTTTCAGATTCGGTGCAGCGTGAGATTCACACTATATATGTATATGTTTTTCTTGAAATAAATGGTTTTCAAATCATTTAATTATATATGAAAACTAAAAAAATGCTTTATTTAAATGCTGTATTTAAAGGTATTTAGTGATATTAAAAAAAAAGTCAGATAATTGAGTTACGTAAAGCAAGCTTTTGCTCGATATTTGCTGACATATTGTGCCGTGGATATTCTTTTTCGGTTTTTGCCATCTATTTGCTGTTAGATCATGTCAGCAAATCTTGTACGGTTTTTGACGCAAGATTTGCTGCGATTTTATAAGCAGCAAGTTTTGTTACATTTCTCTTGCCATTTTGCAAACATCAATTTAATTAACGAATGGCGCATCACATTTGTTGCCTCTCTGTCAAAGAAATTTGTTGCAGAACGCTTGGCAAAATACGTTTCTTTCAGTTAACTAGGATTTAGTTAACCACAATTATTTCTCTACTGTGCAATTTGCAGAATTAATTTGTATTAATTTCTGTGTCGATCATAAATTTCATTGATTTGAAAATATAAGATGAGGCTATATTAAATACGATATATTTGACGTAAATTGAAAAATATATAAACAGACGTATTTTAAATTTAAAATATTTTATATTAGCGTAAATTGTTTTTGTGAAAAATAATTCCGGCAAAGATTTTAATATTATTGTATTTCTTTTATTTTTTGAAAGTTTGTCCATCTTACTTTACTTTGGAATCTAATCATGCATTCTGTGGATGATGGATGATGATATATTTTGTCGCGAGGAGCGTATTAGATTTATTTAAAAGAGTCGGCATTCTTTAATTTATTAAATCGTGCAGTTTAAATTAATCGCGATTTTCAAACTGGATGAGTACGATTTATCGTATAAAAGGGGGAGATAGAAAATCAGGAGACTGGATGAGACAATTTATCGCGGTAAAAAGGGGGAGATGGAAAGTCAGAAGGAGACAGAAACTAGAAACACGATGACATGCCTGTACGCTGACACGTGCTACACGTGTGACACGGGATGAATGCACTAGGAGTAACATTCAGAGAGGATGCATTCTCAAAAATTGCTATACTGCGAACTCACGTGTAACGGGTAGTTACGGAGGTGTCGAGTAATCGACGTTACCACAGACAGAATGGATGCTTATCTACAACTGCAGATTGTACGTTCAATTGTGAGTGACCTAAAGTGACGTCACGTACGCACGCTTAATTGGCTCACCATGAGGAACGGCTTGCGCAACAACTTGGAAGAATTGACATAAGCAACATCGCGTGTTTTACGCGTCTGTTTTTTTTTTATTCGCGCAAGGCCACGCTGCTGATCAAACGGCATGACATATAATACGTTAGCCCGTGGTGCGTTAATTAAGCTATACTCCGTTCGAACGGACTGTGTCTCGGGAGAGGTACAGTACGCTACTTGGTTACGAAACAATTATTTTGGGGGAAGGAATAACGCTACTCATCTTATACTAAACAATTAGCTGAAAAGGGGAAGAGGTAACGTGCGTTCGTTTATCTTCGAGTCGTCCAATGGACCGTCTGTCGTCGCGAACTTTACACACATTCCATCACAAGCCACAAAACGTTACTTTCGCGGACGGTATTTTCCTCCGCGTGAACTTCCATTTGCTACACAAACTTTCAAAGTAACCCATTGGGTTTCTACGTATAAATTATATATGGGTTACGATCGCAACCGACAAGCTGTGCTACTCACATCAACGTCGCCCATCATCTCCTTGGTAGAAACAGTGGTATCGATACGTCGAATACTGCCTTGATGTATGTCCACGTCGAGTTTCACCAATTGGAACCGACGTAAAAGGAAAACGATCGGAATCGGAGCGATACCCGCGAGAATGATGACGACGGCGATGCCCAGCACCCAGCCAGGATAACTCGTGGGCACTGTCTCACCCTGAAAGCAGAACGGAAATATTATGAATTAAAATAATAACGATACGATTATACAAAAGATAAAATTGTATAAAAGATTATGTATATATCTGGTCCCTAAGCAGAATGGCAGAATGAAATGGCTTAAAATCTTAAGATTTGTTTTATTTATGACTTAAAGTCATTATCTTTAATAACGCACAAAAACTGTTTTGTGTCTCAAGTCTTAAATTAAAAAGCGATTCTGCTTGTAACTCGTAAAAACTACTATGTAGTAACAAAAGTATTACTAACCACATTTATTTTAACAATACAATAAAGTTATACGTATAATAAAGGTATGTAACGTCATAATAAAGATATGTAATAATAAATAATATTAACGTTAATTAATATTAACTTTTAACTTGTTGTTAATTCGCTTAATCTAGTCTAATCCTTATCTCATTCCTAAAAATGGTAAGGTAACAATTATATTTTGCTTTTATGATTAAAATTGAATTAGTCCAAAGTAGATAGATTTAGGTAAATTAATTCCAAGTAAAAAGCATACACAAATATTAATTAACATGGACATTATTTACTATTACCTAAAACTATACCTTTGTTATATGCATAAAAATAAAATTAGGTATCATTACTAATATAATACTTTTGTTATTATAGTTTGTAATTACTAATTAATTACATATTACACTTATTTTAATTATAAAAAAATATATGTGTTATTTTACCATTCTTAGAAAAAACATAAGATTACATTAGATTAGGTAAATTAACAAATAAAAAATTAATAATAAACAATTAATCAAAAGATTTCTAGATTTAATCAACATTTGAAATATCTTCGGCTAGTGGGAATCGGCGAAGTAATTATTGCGCAGTATTTTGTAAAAAAGATAAATTAATATCAATAAACCATTGCAATATATATATTTAGACGTTTCGGCCTAGACTTGGGGCCATCTTCAATATTAAAAATCTCAGTCAGGTTTGATAGGAGAGTCAAACTTGAACGCAGTCGTAACGAGTAACGTAACAAGTGGGTGAGGTTTCCGGATAGCATCATCCCAAGACTCGCAATGTCAACAATAACAAATATATAGGCGCTCTTTATCAATTATGGTCACAATATAAAATATATAAAAGTCAGTCATATAATAGTAAAAATGTCACGTTAAATGTCCATATTTCCGTACGTCCAAAATTAAAGATTTTTAATTTTAAGAGTTGAGATACAAAATAGTTATCGTGCGTTCCTATATATAGACAAAGATTTATGTTATAAAACTTGTTGAGTTTATAACTCATCGTCAGTCATTCTGCTTAAAACCTTTTGATTATATAATTTAGTGCATAATCTCACCGTTGTCGCATTCCATGCCGAGTATTGCGGTTTCTTGATGAACATGGAAATGACGCTACACAGAAGGATGCCGACCATTATTACAGGAGCGAGAAATCGCCACGTGATTTGCCAGTAAGGTCCAGGTTTATATCCGGTCATCTCTTCGATGTCCTTCGTAAATCTGCACAGATACATTCGCGCGATTAATCCCGTTAATCGATTTCACTTCTTCACTTGGAAAGAGGAGAGCCCCAAATCACGGAACGCTCGACTTACTTTTCGTGGCCGTACACGCAGATCACGGAGAGCATTTCCATCAGGGCGACTATAACGAGCCCGATAGTGCCGGCGAAGCTGTCAAACATCTTCAGCCAGTATTCCCCAGCGCCGGTACAGAAGATGAGCCCCATGAAAAAGCATATGACGCAGACAACTCCTGCAGTCGCAAGTGACTCGATTAAAACGGATATGTTTTTACCAGTGGATTTTTCTTTGACGACAGATCGACGAATCGCGCTCACCTGTCATGTATTGCTTCTTTATTCTCTTGAAGAGATCAATGTCGAAGATTACGCAGAGCATACCCTCGAGTAGTCCGATTTGCGAGCCCAGACCGAGGGCGAGGAGCATCATGAAGAAGATGCAAGACCAAAACGGCGCGCCCGGCAATTCGACGATCGCCTGCGTGAATATGATGAAAGCCAGTCCGGTGCCCTCGGCGGCCTATGTGCGAAAAGGATTATCACATTAATTAATTATTTCATGAGCGTACGACGCCTAACGTAATTCGTAAGTTGGAGTATCATCGCTCACGTTGTCCAATTCCTTGCTGAGACTACACTCTTTTATGGCGAGAGCGGAGGAGTTGTAGGCGGAGGAACTTATAAAGTGTTCGTAGTCCTCGAGATCCTTGAACGGGGTCGAATTAGCCAACAACCCATGCTGTATCAGGATGTCACTCGCGCTAAAATAAAAACGATTTAACATATCTTCTGTGTCCCCCTGTTCTTCGTCAACGATCAGTATATCCCATCCCGTCCCGTTTGTGACTCGATCCCTCCCGTTTCTAAATGCTGAATCATCGACACGTCTGACACTTGCAGTCTAATTAAATTAAACCGCGGCTATTAAGTGTACATTAATAATGCGATCGATTTTTGCAGTTCAATTTCAAGTATTATTAACACAAAGTGCTATACGTTATTAATGTAACTTTCTCTTTTATACAATTTAATTTAATTAAGACCTCTGCCGACATGCGTTATTACTATGCATTGATAATATAATACAATTGTAAAAAAGCGTCGACACGCGTGTCTTCTATCCCGAACAAGTGGCAACAGCTGTCATATGGTCGTTTAAAGACATATCTCCGCAGCCGTGGACGATTCTTTTCTCACTACCCTCCTCGCGTTGGCGATTTTAGAAACGATGGCCGCGCTTGCGGTCGCATTACCTGACGACGCACTTGTCCACGTTTGACATTGCCTTGAACCCCAAAATGGCGAAAATGACAACGCTCGCGTAAATGGCAGTAAACGCGTTGCACACGCTCACCAGGATCACGTCCCTCACGCAGTTGTTGTTGGGCGTATTGTAGCTGCCGAACGCGATCAGGGAGCCGAACGCCAACCCGAAGCTATAGAAGACCTGGGTCGCCGCGTCAAGCCAGACCATGGGTTCCAACAATTTCTCGACCTTGAACGGAAAAAAAAAGGTAAAGCAAATGTCACATCTAAACGCCCGGCGTTTCGCTCGCTCGCAATGTTTTTTCTTCAATAAGGTCAACCGCGGATCGGAATCGATCGTCACCTTTGGCGTGTACATGTGCGCCAGCCCGGCGCTCGCACCCTTCAACGTTATTCCGCGGATGAAAAAGATGGTCAGCACGAGATATGGGAACATGGACGTGAAGTATACCACCTGGAAGAAAGGACGGTTCGTTGAATAACGGAAGAATGGCAATCTCTTCAATTAATTCTAATATTAGATAATACGGACGTATATCGAAGAAATCGATTTTGATCTATCTTGAGCTTACTTTGCCGGACGACTGTATTCCCTTCATGACGATGAAAAACACAACGATCCAGCTGAGCAAGAGGCAGAGTACGATCCACCATTTGAGACCTTGGCCGTCATCGATGGACGGTGCCGCGTCCAAAGTCGTCCTGTACCAAAAATACGCGGTCTCCGAACTCCTGACACATTCCTCCACCGGTTTCCCGTCCAATTCCGGGCATCTTGCCCACGGCAGTGATTCCTAAATTGCGTCAGAATATACAAATAGATGTTCAATATACAGGCTTTAACGGGCACACTGTTATTGCGTTGTAAAAGCTCAAAAGCCGAAGCTGCACTTTGAGCGCTGAATTGAGAGAGCGACATTGTGTGACGAGATTTACATATTATAGCTCCCTCATGCAATTTATGTATAATAATGTCTCTACTGTAACGATACAATGCAAAATTGCTAATTATTTACAAAAAATTGACATACTTACGCCAAATTTGATCGTGACAGCCTGAAACATGAACAAAAAAAAAAGATATATAATATATCATTAATAGTTGACAAAATTACGGAAAATATTAAGGGAATCCTATAAGGTCGTCTATTTTATCGAATGCTTCGATTAAATGCATCGATTATTTTTTTTAACAAGTATTTTTCTAACTGCCTTTACAGATTTTAAAATTCTTTCCTACAATTTTGTATAGTATAAATGATAATGTAACCCAAACGACTTTATGCCAAAAACGAAAAAAAGGTGAAAAATTACAGTTTTGTTATCGGCTTCTAGCATCAACTCGTAAAAATGCTTTGTATAAAAGTTTTACACTTTGTACGTGTAAAACAATTTTAGTTTAGACTAAGGGTAACATAAAAGAACAGTACTGTGCTTTTAGATATGAGTTAAAAACCTTAATATAAAAGTTTTTATTGCTTAAAAAATCGTTACGATATGTGCAATATTGATGTGGTAATAAACACATCGATTATTATACACAATATCAATATCACAGGCATATGCATAAATCATAAAACAGCGAGTAGTGTTTTGAGGTTTGATCTCCAGTTTAGCATATATTTACGAGGACGCCATTAAACTATATTTAAATGTAATATTCTGTACATTTTGATTATTGCTATATAATCATTTAAATATCGCTTATAAAAAATTTTAATTAGTAAATATTAAATACTAAAATCTTTTTAATTTTTGCTAAAAAATTTCTTAATTTTTCTCCTTTGCAATTTTTTTTTTATGGTTGAGTCTCTATAGTACCTTTAATAGAGATGTAATTTTTATTGGAAGTACTGGCAGTTTTAAACACTTCATATAAGCAACGTCTTTCATTAACTATTTAAGTCTAAACTGCGGAATAGCGGAGAAGGGAGTCACTTAAGACGTCTCGACGTAGATTACTGTCGCGTCAATCGCGGTGCTACGAACCTTATCGATCTGCTTACCTCGAGCGAGTTGAAGAGGTAGTAGACGCACCAGGTAATAATTACGTTGTAGTAAAGCGCAACGAAAAACGTCACTATACACGACGCGATCCCTATGCCGCCTAGCCAAGGGTGTATTGTGTTCCAAACGCCCAGGGCACCCTGCCGCATACGTTGTCCGAGACCCAGCTCGATCAGGAAGAGGGGTACACCCTCCAGGATGAGCATCACGAAAAAAGGAATGAGGAAGGCACCTAAAACATTCGCAGGTTTTTGGCGTTATACAGACACCTGATATCAAAATTTCACCGGAAATTCTGTAATTTAATATTTGTATATAAATATAATTTTTTTAATCAAATCGTAATTTTTTGATTGCACGTCTCTTAGTTTGCCTATTAATTGAGTTAAATACAGATATTTTCGTTTCAATTATTTTCTACGTCACAATATCATCTCATCCGTTTTTTTGCGTTCCCGGCCCCTAACTAGGTCTTCTCTCCCTTTGCCTTTATAGATGTCTAGTTTCGCGGTCGTATACAGAGAGCTGGAGCGCCTTGTATTGATCGTGTAACCTAAGTCCTAACCCGTTCAGCCACTCTACCACACTCGGCGACTTTTTTGGTATTCATATACAAATTAGAACTCTAAAATCGCGGGTTGGAGAACGTTAAGAGATGCGTACAAGCAATGCAGTTGCGTACAGCAACAGTAACGTTTTTTAAGTCCAGTATAGCTGATTAATTCTATATTCTGATTGGAATCTCTTAAATTTTAACGTTATATATTTGCTTTACTATCTACTATATTGGCAGAAATAAAGGTTGCGAAAATTTGATGAGTAACAGCTCCGAAGAAATTGAAACGTGCGAAGAAATGGAGTGGATAATCGATTTCGATCGTGCGCGATTGCATTCGCAGACACGCAGGTCCTCACAGGAGCTTTCTAATAACACGATGTTGCGGTAATTGACGCGTCGTTTAACACCTAAATGGCCCGTAACCCAAGCTCTCTGTGTTTAAAGCCGCGCTATTACGTTATATAGAGCCGCGAACCACAGCGGCAGATGTTAGGCGGTCGCGTGTTTTCTGTTATACACACAGTAGTATGGATCGATTGATGGGCGTTCGGCGACGCGGACGCGGACGCGGACGCGTTACGAGGCGCAACGAGGAAATTTCCATTGAAAGCCGAGCCTCCGGCTCGTTTAGCCTAAAGACGTGCGTAATCCACGTGCGGCTGAAAATCGTGAAATTCAATCGACAGTGGTCTTGCGTAATTTTTTGCGTCAGTGGCTGCGCCGGTGTAACAATTAAACGTCAATCAGCAATTAACGAGGTTCGGCAGATTTATAAATTTAGCAAACGGTTTTTTAATTATATATAACAAAACAATTAATCCAAGTAGTTGTACTCTCTAAATTTTCTAGAGTGAATCTCACTCCAAAAGAGTGAAATCTCACTCCAAAAGAGCGAAAATATTGTCACTCGGCTACTTGAGTGGCAGTATTTTCACTCTTTAGAGTGAAATTTCACTCCAAAAAAAAAGAGTAAGTAGAAGCCTTTGGATTTCTCTCGTCTCAAATCTATAATCGCCTTTCGAAGAATATAGATCTACGACCGGTATCGCGTGTTATCTATATCAGCGTCCGAAATTGAATCCGGGCGAAATCACGGCGCTATTTAATTCGGGATCTCGCTCGCAAGTGGGGTGCCTGGTACTTTCGGGCGAAGGTATTACCCTACCGGCGAAACCGAGGTAGAGACGTTAGAGCGGCACGATAATCTGGTAATTGGAAACTCGATCTGCGCAGTTGTCGGATAGTAACCGATATGATTTCGGCGTGCATAAACTCCGGCGTCATAATCACGCGAGGGCCCACCCTCGTGCACCTCTCTCGTGACCTACCTCCGCGAAAATAGACGTATGTTAAATAGCCGTGTGCCCGCGTGATTGATAAGAAGGGCTGCCTCCGCCGAAATGGCGAGCTTAAAATAATTCAAGATAGACGGGTGAAATTTCACACACTGCAGGTTCTAACGCGCGCCGCGGTATTTTCCGCTCGAAAAATTCGCGCCCCGCGTAAAATCTGTTTGAATTTTCCCTCGTTAATTTGCAGCGTTACGATGTCGCACATATACGCCTCACTCATATTTCACTAAACAGAACGCTACATTATTGATACTTTATATCTATGGTATTTGCATTTGGTCGACCCTTCGACGTTACGTTGAATTAAATCAGGTGAAACCTTGAACAAACTTTATCTCGATGAATAACATATGTTTCCTTCGCGTGTCGACTCGGTATTATTTTATTTCATTTGTCGCGATATTTCTAACGCATCGAATATTGATATAATATATCCAAATTACACGGATTTCTAATATTTCTGTAACGCATTTTTTTTTTACAACATACGTAAAACGATGTGATTATAAATGCAACGCTCATGTTTCCTCTCGAGAAGATTGATTAACTTCCACTTTTATGTGGCGACGAAGAGTCTATAGACTCTTGCGCGAGTATACCTTTCATTATAGGTACATATATCGCTACGTTACCACGCAAAAAAGTGCTTTTAATAAAAAGATGATACGCTAGCGACGTAAAGCAAATGCCCTCGCCGTCGTCTCTCGATTAAACGTAGAATAATCGAGGAACGGCTAATTAAAGCGAAGTCACGACTTATTACAAAAATCTGTTAGAAGAAAATAATTTATCACAATAAGAAGACGACTTGATACACGATATTTGTTTGTAAAAATAAAACACCGGTGGAGAGTAAAAGTAAAAAATATTTGAATCTCAACGCCATTTAGAGGTACCGTGTTTTAAAAATAGAACTGGGTCAAATAAATTCGAACGGAACTGAAGAGTTAATGAAACTTGAATGAGTCGCGGGCGCGGTTAAACCATTCGTCGTGAGTTATAACACCGCAAAACTTGAGAGATTCGGTATACTAAATTAATTTTTCAGTTTGCCGCGGGGGGGGGGGTGCCAGTAAGTGCTTTATTGTGTATATCAGTATATTAAATGAAAACTCCGAAGAAAAATGAAAAAAGATGAGCGAAAGAGAGAAATGGTATCTTCAGCTGATTCGATAGTAAGCGCGATTTATTACGAAAGTTTTGTAATATCTGCCGGGCGCGTAATATTATAACGTCCCTGAAATTGATCGATAGGAAAATGCGTCTCTAAGGACGCGGGAGCACGCGAAATATTTCGTCGCAGTTATATTTAACCTCGGCGGTGGAACTGTGGGATACCTGAAAATAGTCGTTGACTAGTATAGCCATGCGCTTATGCCGGCTCCACTGCCCTCATATCGAGCAGCCTTGTCCTTGCTCTTTTTCGCTTTACATCCGACATCGGTCGAGACCGATGACGGCCGTAAGTTGCAAAAACTATTTCCAATTGCCGCATGCAACTTTACGGCATACATACGTTTGACGTGCGTCAACACCTGTCGTATATATCAAGTAGCCCGATGTAAATAATTCGAATAAACAAATTTTATGCACTTTTCGGAAACCTGACGCATTATTCAAATTTTTTTCCGCGTATCGTATAGTCTTCTCGGAAGGTAAGTAAACGATCGAAAAGAAAATCTATATTAGACAAGTATGACATAAAATTCTCAACAATTTTGATCTTATTAACGACGATTAATTCTCAAGATTTCGATCTTATTAACGTGTATGCAGAAATTTAACAACCTTCTAATTTCACAGAATTCGTAATTTCATTACGATAACATTTTCGATACTATATTTATCATCAATGCTTTTCTTAGGCAAATATAATCTTGCAAGCGGTATAGACACTGTCGCTGTATTTTACAGCGTTTATACGTGAAAAAAAAACGCGCTGCAGCTTGACGCGCTGCATCAACGTGGTTGCTGCATGAGAGATATGTATATCTCTGTAATACATGTAGACATTATAGATGTGCGCGTATATACACATGAGAAAGTGGAGTTTACCTAGATACCCGTCGACACGCACATGGTTCAAGAACACCCCGAGGTGCCGCCTGCTGCACGAAGGTCGTAAAAATAAAAACACACACAGCTTACCGGTAACACACACCAAGCGGATGATATACGTTAAAATTATATATATATATATATATCCATGCTCTACATTTATAAACAAATTGGTTCGAATTTTATCGTATACATTTAACGCTGGTAATTTTACACCCTTATATCTGCGCGCCCGGCCCTACTGACACTCACCACCTCCGTTCTGTTGGCACAGATAAGGAAACCTCCAGATATTGCCCAGGCCGACGCTGTATCCGATAATACTGAGAAAGAATTGCATCTTCCCGCTCCATGCCGCCCTGTTGTCCTCCTTCGTATCCTGGCCAACATTTTGACTTCCCGTCGCCACGATCGTCACATTGTGATGGACGGGTTGGCGGTGGTTGTTCAAGGGAGCCAGCTCGTGCCCATTTCTTCCGGTCTCGGCTACCATTCTCCCGTGGGGTCCTCGATGGGTGTACACAAAGGAATCGACCGCTCCTCCCGGCGAGATGGTGTAACTTAATTGAGATCTTTAATACACTCTTCGTGTTTGTTTGTTTGCCAAGCTCGCACCGGCGCGACTTCCGCGCGGTACCACTTCTCCTCTCCACTTCCTGCCTGCGTCCGATAATTTCCTTTTTCTCGTGCACACACACGTACGCACATATGCACACAACACACGAACACACCCGAATCTCCTTCCCTGTCAATTATCGATATGATTTGGCAGAAACACGTGTACCTTCGCGCGAGCTTCGCGAACTCCTTATACCGATACCACTATATCACTCTACCACCGCCGCGCTGTTCGTCGATTTCAGCGGACAAGCGGACGAGCGGGCGGTTACGTATAGCAATAACGGGGATAACAATAACGTTAATAACAATAACAACAATAGCAGCAACAGTAGTTATCTCTTCACTATTCTATTTCGTAATTCAACAGCGCCCGCACTATCGCGTCCGAAAAAAAATACCGAGATCGGGCTTTTCCCTCCGCGAAAAGTAATCGGTAACAATTTTTTTTTTTCTTAAATATATTACACTCCTCCTCTATGACGTAAGGAATGGTCTCTTATCCGAGTTCGTCCCTTTCTGATACGTGTGTGTCCCGATGGTACTTCTTATTGACTGTTTGTGGACGCATACGCGGCCGCGTACGCGGAACGGGCTGCGGCAGGATGGCAAAGGTGCGAGGTACAAGGAAGGATACGTCATAGGATAGGCTAGGACCTATTCGCGAAACCGAGTGGGTGGCACGTAGGTGACCCGATAAAAATCGAGCGCCGGCTGACGCGACGTTACGAGGGAATCCGTGGGTCACGTGCTACAGTCCTCCCGCCTGTCGAAGGATATTGACGGTCGACGGGGTTTGAGGGATGACGCGGGTTTTCAGTACGCGCTTATTTGACATTGATAGGAAGAAACGATCAGCAGCGTGTCGCGAGGGGATCGCGGCGCACCTAACGTTTTTTTACGTTTGGAAGCAATCGTAGCGTGAAAAACGGGGTGAGAGAGGGAGCGAATGAAAGTACGCGTGTCGTTAATAGCCGCTGTCGGGACGAAATATCGATCGATCCTCCGCGCGGAAGCGAGATACCGAAATGAGGGAGAGCGTTAGAGAGAAGGAGAAAAAAGAGCGAGAAAGAGAGACGGAGAAAGAAGACAGAGAGAGAGAGAGAGAGAGAGAGAGAAAGACAGAGAGAAAAGGATGAAAGAAAGAGGGACGAGACTCTCTAATTTCTGGGAGCTTCTCGGAGCAACGGCGACACGATGTTTTGGAGTAAAGTAGCTCGATTTTTCACAGAGGGTGTTCTCGTCTCGTCAGCCCTTGAACGAGTGGCCTCTTCAGCTTCGGTCGAAGTCAGCGTCAGCAATCTTCGTGCTTCCTACTCGTTTCATCAGTCGGATTTCCTTTAAGTCGCTGCCGGATCGATGTCGTTGGAAGTCACGAGCCCAGAATCATTATAGCTGATCTCCCTCGGCCCGACTCTGCGCGCGAGGAAGACGTGGTCGCCGACGTCAGCGTTACGCCTCTCGTCGTCGTCGTCGTCGTCGTCGTCGTCGCCGTCGCCGTCGCCGTCGCCACCTCCACCGCCGTTTCCGTCTCCGTCGTCGTCGTCGTCGTTATCGTTGTTACAGATTTGGTTTCAGAAAATTTATTATCGGCAAAATTTTACTATTTATACTCGGTGATCTTCGGACGGGTCGGACTGACGTCGTTGCGGACACGCGGGTGTCGTTGAAGAGCGAGACTTCCGAGGCGTTTGGTACCCATGTATACCACACTCTCCTCACACCACCGCCGTGTCGTGCCAGTATCCGCTTCCCCTCGTTTAGTGCTTCGTTGCTCTATAGCTCTTCCGTTCCGTCAGCAGGTAATGCGAGAAGACGCGGACAAGGCAGGAGCCCGCGTAAAATTTCACACCGTGCGTGGTCGCGGGGCTCGGTGAGTATGCGCCTCGTACGAACGTCGATATCGGACTGAGCCGACGCTACGCTAGTGCGCGACGATGTGCGCGAGGGAGCGGACCTACGGAACGGGAACCTCTGGAGCGACATCGACGTCTGTACAATACGACGAAGGTTCGTTCTACCGGTGGTCCGGTCCCCCGATTGGCCGCGGTATAATTGTGTACGTACGCGCATACGCCGGCAGACCGACCCCTTTTAAACGGTGAAGAGCCGGGTAGCGCGAGCGTTGTTATCTTATTATATTATAGAGCACAAGAGGTAACGGTTTGCATGAAACGGGGTGGAAATATTTGAGTCACCGAAACGCGATTTTTTTTCTCTTTCTCACCGAACACTTGAATTTCAGGTATTACCGATATAATGCGATTTTATATACATTTAATTGCGCGCATCGAAATTGATGGAGAGAAAAAACCATTTTGAAAATTATTAACCCCAATCAATTTTTATCAATTGTTAACAATTTGCACGATAATCTCGTTTAATAATCGTTTAATAATCTTTTCTCGAACGAAGGTCACTGAGGAATGACGAGCGCCAATATGAATTAGAGATAAACCCGCTTAATATCTTACGTTAATCTGCGTCATAAGCCTTTCATCGAAACTAATTCGCTAATTGTTTTGTGTGCATATTCTCCTATTGATCTTTTGGCACTCCAAGCTGATGAAAATGTTTTTCGCTCGTCGCTTACGCTTCAATGACGCGCGTTTTCGATACGGCTCGTTTGAACTTCGCGCGTCTCTTCTGGGGGAGGGGATAACGAGGGTAGTTCAAAATTGACAAACCGGCTCATCGATCGGATTGTTGTTCCACTAAGGGATAGTAGAGACACATTCAGCGGCCGCGCAGCTTCCCACGCGTCCCCGTTTCCGTCGTAATCGCTTCGATCGAAAAGCTTCCACAGCATCCTCGAGCTCGTGACCGGGCATCTTTCCCGAGCATCCAGCAACATCTTAATCTTCATCCACTTCATCCGCCGATCGACGAAAAAAAAGCAATTTTCTCTGAGATAATTGCTTAGCAGAAATCCTTGACAAACTCAAGTCCACGTATCTCGAAATTAATCGAAGGCAGGACAAAATAAACCTGGTTTTTCCCTCTCGACTATTTCCTATATTTATCGCAAAAGTCTTTGTACGTGTTTCGCGTGTATTTAAAATTTGATCATTTTGGAAAGATATTTTGCCCTTTATTTTCTCTTGGCAAGATTCTTCGGAATCCGATCGGATTCTTGGCAAGCTCGCGATGTCGGTGACTATAAAGGTCGCGATCACGTCCGTGACGTCATTCGGCACGTTATATAGTTACTCTAGAGGAGACAAAATGTTTCACGGAATCTGCCCGAACTGTATATATGTACACGTAACGTGCACATAGTATAATATACGTATGTACATAGAGGCAGGTCAGTTAGTAATAACTTTAACTCTATAGTAACACCGAGTTACGTAACCGCGGTCGCGTAACCTTTCGACCTTGTTCTTCACTATCCGCCGCCCGCTCCGTATATCATCGTTTACCTGATTTGCATCGAACATAACATTGGTCGGCACACTCATAACCGTGTCAGATGCACGACACAGTATAAGCAACCCTCGTAAACGTTGTCCCTTGATTCTGCGCCGAGTGTAAAAACCTTCGATCTTCGCGTAGAGACGTACGTATATATTTGTTGAAACTTTCAGTTGGAACGTAAAATGTGTTTAGGGACGTATTTCAAAAAGTATTTCAGAAAATCCGCTTAGTTATGCTTCTTCGAGTATTGAACGTTGAGCCGTCCGGAAATCCGATATATCGCCTATCTTTCTTTTCGCCGATTATGGTGCGCCAATGTCACGAGCAGTGCTTGCATAATATCACGTAAACCTTGAAGATAATTTTCCGCCTACAAATCAGTTCGGACAACCCAATTCAAGTACTAATGAAGAAATGTATCGATAAGTGCGAGTCTCATCGCAGTCATCACACATATTATTTATAAATAATTATATATGTATATATATATATTATATCATATATCATATATACATTTTCAAAAATATATATTCGGAGAAAATATATTTTTGGAGATGTATATATATTTTAATACAAGATTAGAGAATTTATTTTAAATTCTTGTAACCTTACAATAAATAAAATAATGAGATATATTATTCATATTGCACATGCATTGTTTTACAATCTCTATTTAGTAACTTTATATTAAAATTTATTCTAATGACGCTGCTTATTTATGCCGCACACAGTGTATATTAAATTACTTCTAATAACGTTTCGTATCTTTATGTCGAGTGATTATGTCGTGTATAGAACTCTAACAACGCTCGCTATTGCCGCAAAAATAATTCGAAATCCCAGTAGAAAAATAAGAGACTGTTTGGATGCTTGGAGCAACGTTATACAATACATAACGACACGTGCACGTAATGAGCAATACATGTCCTCGCTGTTCAATGCACCGTGCTAAATGCGATGGACAACCGAACGATGGTGGTTGCGCAGCGAATGACGCACAGGATACGTATGATCTTTCTTCCTGTTTACAAAAGTATAGCCTTATTTTTTTTTACCATCGCAGAAATTGAAGCACGTGTCAGAAATGACGAACCCACGGTGAATAGATCGCCGATCTCGTCTTCAATTGCCATGCCGCATCCTTCGCCGTGCAAAATAAGGTACGTGTTAGGTACGTATATACTCTCGTCCTTTGCCACCCGTCTAACATCGCATACTGAAGTGGTTATACAAGCCTCACAATGGTCATTCAACTTCTTTCTGCGCGTCGGTCCAAAGCATTTTTGTACTATTATTCTGAATGGTACCGCGTCCCTTGGGAATAAACGCAGGATTAGGCGGACCTCAAACCGGTAACGGGCCTATTCCACGAGATTCTCACGACGAAATCCTTCGATACTTGACATCATCTTAATCGCATTTACAATTTCTTTTGGAAAGAATGAAAGAGAGAATGTTATTACAAATAAAAATTGGAAAAAGCGGCAAATACGAGTTAGCGCGGTAGAGAGAACGGAATAATGATTAAAAAACATTTGTCAAAATAATGAAATTATTCTCAATTCTCTCTATAGGAAAAGTACATTTTCTCGCGCACAATTTTTTACATCGGAGTTCCATCACAATGAGAAGAATATATCTATTTGCGTACTATTATTAGGTCAACAACTGTGTCAAGGATGCATTACCGCGATGCATACTGAAGAAATCAATTTGTTTAATAAATGTATGCCACGATCACAAAACTATTATTACTAATGCTGATAATGCGTTCGTAAAAGATTTGCTTCGTGAGAATACTCGATATGACATTGACACAATATAATAATATTTTTAATATATACATATTGGAAAGAAAGAGAAATATAAATATTAATTTATCTTGCTGAAAATGAAATATAAACAGCGGTTTACACGAATTCGATTTCTACGGTAAAAAAAATTGATATTAATTCTCAATCATTTCGTGCAGTCCTACCTGTAGTTTTATCCGATTGTATTTCTTATTCAGATTATACATTTTATTTCTGCACGTCTCACAGTAAGAGAGCGTGATATAAATCTTCGGTACATACTGCGCCATGGCAAGTAAGCTAATGTGGTGCTACATTGGTCGGTGTAAGTGGTCGCTTACCATAGACCATTCCCTCCCATAGACGGTCTCACGTCACATCCTCATTCAGGAATTTATTAATAATGAGACATTGTTTACGAGCCGTCAATGTTGATCCTTCTACACCATGGAAATCTCTATTAAGGACAATCAAAGTTCTCAGCATAAGCGCGCACGAGTATCTCGGGTGAATTAATGAGATGAACCGTCGTGCGCAATTTGCGTACCGCAATTCTTTCCAATGAATAAACAAATCCAATTATTTACCTGATATTGGAACACACCGTGTACATACCGTGTGCCGTCAAAATGTATATTGTTATAAATATTTGCTCGAAACTCTTTGACATGCATCTATTGTCTGTTGTTAATTATTGACGTAATTCAGATCGATATTGAGTGCATTTTGATTAATATAAATAAAGTGTATTTTGATGCGCAACGTTGAAGATAAAGCAGGTATACATATATTTTAGCTCATAAATTAATATTGTGTACATCAAATGTTACACGTGCCAAAAGCATTATATTAATTAACGTGACTTTCGCGATTACACAAAACTGAGAATGTAAAAGTATATCGTATATGAATAGCACGCTGCAGTGTAACTCGGAATAATATCTATGCAATGACACAACAGATGTAAACAAATATTTATATACATTTCTGTTTACGCTCTTCTTATTCGGACTTGCAGTAATTGGTACCTGGAAGAAGATATAAGTATCATAAGATAAGTACACGCTCTCAATGAGCCGATAACGCATATACATAACGCACACTTGTATATACGCTTCATGCACTTACCCGGCGTTACAGCTAAGATCCAATCCAAGTATGTGCCGACACGCGTGTTAATTCCCGGTTTGTCATTGCCGCAGCCGAACCCGGAACTGATAACACCCACGAGAACCTCTCGCTTCGTCGTAGGATTCTGCCAAAGAGTGGGACCGCCGCTGTCGAACTGTAAAAGTTGTAAACACGATTTGTGTACGATGCGTATGCCGAAAGCGCGTACTTTTTCTACGCTAAATTCTGTCGAATTTTCTGACCTGACACGCGTCTTTTCCCTCCCCGTAAGTGCATAATTGACTGTACGAAACATTCGAATACTGTCGACGACACTCCCGGTTCGTGATCACGGTTACCGTAATTTTCTGCAAAGTTCTTGACTTCATTCCTCCGAATTGTGTCGTTCCCCAACCTGTTTTGATATGTTAAATCAAACGTATAAGAACTTGTTTGCACAATCTACACGAAATAATGAAAACTCATATAGTGTGTGAAAACACGTTAAATTATTGAGATAACGATTGTTGCTATTACAATTTGCCTCACCCAGTAAATCCACGTAACTTCCTGCGAAGGAGTCGGACTGATGTTGAAACGGAAGACAAACCGGTCCGACTTCGTCGCTGAATCTTATAACAGAATTCACCATTACTATAGCTATGTCGTTTTCTAAGGATTCGCGGTTGTAAAAAGGATGCGCGTAAAATCTGGATACAGTGTGAAGGCTTGAGGCATTTGTATCAGCACCTGGAATGTTTCAATTACCATAGTCGAAACGCTGAAGGAATACATAAGATATTTTTTATCGAGCAGACAAATTTTAACAATTCAAATAAAGATTAGGAATATCTAATTAAGATCTGCACAGCCTTATTTGTATTATATATTTTGTATTATATTTTATATTTAATTCCTTAAATATTTTACTTTCAAATATGAGAATGAGGTATGCCTATGAGAGCTAACGCAGATGTTAATGCATAAAAAGAATGATGTTTTCTGCATTGAAGAGGACCCAAAGGTCGAAATATATGCGATTCTTATTATTATTATTATTATTATTATTCAATAAAGATTCTTTTTATGCATTAATATCAGCGTTAGCTCTCATATAAGGCATACCTTATTCTCACATTTGATTTCTTATCTCTGAGCCTTTAACATTTTCTCTAATTTTATTTTCACTTCGCTTAAATGTTAAAGTAATAATAGAAATTCATGAAAATGGCACTATGTTCTTTGTGAAAAGTTTGCCTTTGAAAGAAATTTTTACCCGTGCCGAGATCGTGATCTCCCACAAGTACACCCACATTACTTGTGCTTCTATCGGTCAAACAATGTGCGGCAGTTAACACGTGTCTTTCAGATATGATAGTGGCTCCGCAATATACATCGACCTTTAAAGGATCGACGAGACCAGCCATCATGGGGTATTCGTTCACGCCAGTTTCCATACCTCCCACTATTTTCGTCTACGATGTATAATTAGAATCAGAACGAAAAACTCGTAGAAGTTATATACGTATATGTATATGTATATATATATGTATCGAATTTCTTTACGAATTTCTTCTAATTATATTTTTAGCACGTACGTACCGGTTTTTTCCATCCGCATCTGCAGTTGTCGATCTCTAGTTCGTCGATCGCCTGCAGCTCGCACAGAAATTTAATTCCCGACGACCAAAATGAGGTTGATAGTTCAATGGTCATGAATTTTCCTGTCGATTCTACACTAAATGTCTCATTGCCGCAATAAGATCGAGATACGGAATCGTTCACATATACAGTTAGTCTATCTAAGGCACATCTAAAATTCTGCGGAAAAAAATATTCTAAATATCGTCTGTAATTCTAATTAGTAACGAATAATTAGTTTTAATGTTGCTTTAACGATTTGAAGTAGAAAATTATATTATTATTCCTTTTATATAATTATACGAATCGACGATCGTGGCAATAAATATCTTTCAGTAAATCGTGTTCGATTCTGCCGCAAGACACGAATCTTACCCACGGTACGTTGAAACTGTTGCATGTTAATCTAATGCGATAATCACTTTCCGCGATCCACTTGCAGTGCTGTCGGCCGTAGGAAGCGTTAGGGTAGTCGGGATTGTACACGTAATAGGTGCTGCCAGACTTTAAGCGTTGTGAATAGTTGCAGCTTTGATGAAATAAGCCGTTTGACATTATAAAACAGAACGACAGCTTCAACACGAGTAGTCCAACTGTAAAAGGACAATTACCGATAACTGTATTATACAGACTATAATTTTCCTTTATTATTACGGATATGCGATAAGAAACAAGATGCATTGCGTAATTTAAAAATAATACTTTTTAATTTAATCGTTACAATCAGAGTTCGCATCGTGGATTTTATACGTTGCATTAATTATGAAAAAATATATATTTTTTAACCAGCGTTTTTAATCTCGAGCGCCTGAAACACGAGACGGTTAAAAACGTTAGTGATGAAATTATCTCGAAAATAGTAATGATAATTAAAAGTCGATTGCAGCCAAGTCTCACTTAAGTGTATTTCAGGAGTAAATTATTGCGACGCAGTTGTCACACCGATGCTGATTGAGCAACCAACACGGTTTCCTCTAAAATATACATGTACTTCCAACTTTGCTGTCCTCTTATAAATTAATTTGTAGAGGTAGACATGTCGCTTTGGCAATCGAAATCAGATTTGCTATTACCAAATCGTCATGTAATAAAGTGACATTACGCGATTTACTTAACTCCGAAATAGACAGTCGTTTATGAAGAACCGCATTGCGGTTGTTATCATATATCGCAAGTCCAAGCAAATGTATAGAGATTGACATGCTACAGGAATGAGTTAAGCTTTTTGCCGAAATCAATATAAGCGATTCGGTCTCATCGATATTATTGCCATTTAGAATTTCTACACTGAGAAAAAAAATTGTCTGTACGAACTAAATTTGTATAGTTGTTTGATCCAACAGTTAATTCTTTAGTTGCAAAAAAAGATATATAGTTCATTCATGTCAACTATTAAATTTTTTTCAATTAAGAATTAACTAAACCAACTCAATTAAATTATTTGGTTCGAAATACTAGTAGTATTTATTTGTGTTTGCATGCTATTTATCCAAGTAATATATTTGTTTAAATCCCAAGTATCAAACTATAACTAAACGATGCTAATGGGGATAATAAATAGTGTGTATTTTTAATAGAACGGTTGAGTCAAATACAATAAATTTTTGTTGAAACAAAATAGTTTAGTTAAAAAATAGTATTTTGTTTATAATAGTAACAAATTATTTTGTGTTATCGTAGTTGAACATATCGGACTAAATATTTTGGTAAAATAAAACAAATTTTGCGTTTCTCAACAAATTTTTTTTCTCAATAGTACGCAGCTTGCAAAATAAAAAGGCTGAATTTGTCGAAAATTGAAGCTGTTTGACAAAATAACGGGTCGCAAGTGATATCCGCGTTTTGACAGAAAGCACTTTTAAAAGAACTAATTTGCGCTCGATGGCCGTAACTATTATTACTATCGTTACAATCAATTGTTAAACTTTACGGTGCAGATAGCACGACCGTATACGCGTATTGCACACGATTTTGCAAAGTTACGAAATCCGCGAGCATCGCGCGCCTCTGCGCGGCCGCGCGTGTGCAGGCGGCCGGTCGAGTTTGTGCAAGAATAAATTGAACATATGTGTTGGGATAGTTGGAGCAATTTCATTATAAATAGCAATTCCCTCTTCTTGCCCGCGCCCGATGGCTGGCGACGGGGCTTTCAGGCAGGCCCCACGTTGAATGAACTTGAATGAAATATGCATACGCGCGCACATATGTGTGCCGCGGTCTTTCATTGATTCGCGCGATACGGTCGTTCCTAGCTAGCTCGAAACTGGCTGTCGGTTGCCGCGCGAAACCTCGCGTGGTTGTCGATCTGTTGCCATCTGACCGCGAGCACCGGGAAGCACCGTGGCGTTCGCGCTCGGCGTTATCCAAGGAGCGAAAGACCGCGCTTATCGACGTCCGACTCGACTACTCGCCGGCCTCGCCGCCGGCGGGCTCCGGCAGCAGCCGAAGTGCCGGTTGCCATGGCGGTCGACGTCATGGCCGTGATCAAAACACAAACAAACCGTGAGCTAATTCCTGTTTCGAGTCGGTCTCGACTCGAAGCGAAGCGTCGCGCGTTTACGGCCGGTAACCGTCAGACGGATCGCATGTGCAGATGGCTTTCTGAGATTTCCCACGCCTGTCGTCCGCCACGTGTGTGCTCCTGGAGCAACCGCGGGCAATGCCAAATCGCGACAACAGTGCTGACAGAACCAGAGAGAAGGTAGGTCATGTCTCTCTGAAAGAGATGTCTTCGCATCTCTTCGTGAATGTACGAAGGTTTTCCAATGTGACGGGGCGATCCCCTTGACATGCGGTTTTATTCCAATCGCAGCGCAGCAGTCGTAAGATTTCAATCGTAGAGAATGAACTGGAGCCGGTGCATAAGCCGCTACGTTGCAGACGGTTTCACAGGACGAGACGTCGCTCGAGGGTCAACGGGGAATTCGAGGAGTCGGCGGATAAGAATGGAAACGGCAACGGCGTTACGCTGCCCAAGAAAGGCGGCAAGCACGGCGCTCAAAAGAAAATTGACAGGCTAGTCGAAGAGAACCGAATATCAACGATGAAACTGGAAAGCTCTAACATAAGTCCTGGTAAATTCTCGCTGATGACGTACTTTACGATATAAGTAATATTCATTAAATCTCTTGACAAGCAGTCGAGAAAGTATATATTCTATAAAATTTCAGAGACCATCGCAGAATTGAAAGAAAAGGATTCCTTGGTGTTAAAAATTTACACCAAGTATCACAAGCTGTTGAAAAGCCACGACAGCCTGCGGCAGGAATATGAGAAGATAAACGACCGTTTGGCAGAACGTGAAACGGAGTACCGCGAGTTGCATATGCATCACAAGAAATTCACGGAGGCTTTGCAAAAAGTCGAGAAAACCAATTCCAATCTTCTGACATTCAACCAAAGATGCAAGGCCGAAAATGTTCAGTTAAACGAAGATGTGGTGCTTCTCAAGCACGTGATATATCGATTGAACGAGGAGCTTGAAAGATATCAGGATAAGTTAAAGGAGTCTGGACAAGGTGTCTCGTCTAAAAATATTAACGACGTATTAGATTCTAAGACGGACGATGTCAGGACGATATCGGAATCATGGGGTTCGGTGAACACGCACGTGCTGGGCCCACTTTTGGACGCCTATCAGGAGAGCCTGTCGGAGAAGCAGGAGCTTGTAAATAGATACGAGGAGGACATCGCGAGTTTCAGTACCAGATGCAAAGAGGTTATCGCGGAGAACGAGTGTATGCAGAACGAAATGGAGAAACTGAGGTCGAAGGTATTATATCTAATAAGAGAGGATGTTCGTGCACCTTACAAGATTATTGTAGTAAAAGCTTTCCACAGTGTACCAGGTACGCGGACGAAATCAAGATGATATCCGAGGACGGTGACTTGCTCAAGGAGTTGAACGAGTGTTACACGAGGCAGACGGCTCATCAGAAGCAAAAGATACACGAGATCCATTCGTTGTACGAGCAGAAAGTCGAGGCGATGTCGTTCGACAATAACAGACTGCACGAGGAGTATCTCGCATCCAAGACCGAATTGAGTAATCTTCAAGGGAAATACGATGTTCTTCATAAGGAGTACGAAAAGTTGCAAAACGATAATACAAAAACAATGCCTATTCACGTTCACAATGCCGCCGTCGAGGAATGCCGAGATCTGTTTGATAAACTGAAGCGCCAGTATGAAACTGAGAAGGAGAAGCTGTCCGCTCGTGTTAAAGAGTTGGAGGAATCCCACGGTCAAAATAAAACGCAGCTGGATGTCATTACGATAGAGAGAAATCAATTGAAAGCGTTGAATAAGAGCTTTGAGAAACGTTTGAAGTAAGTCTCGTATTAATACGTTACAAAATTAGGAAATAAACTTAAATATTTGTGACTTAAATTATAAAATAACTAAAATATTTGTGACCTAAGCTAATTTGATTCAAATTTATTTAAAGATTTAAATTGTGATTTAAATTAATTCTTTTTCTTTTTCTTCCCTCTGTAGACGTATGCAGCAAAAGCTGGAGCATTTCCAAAAAATTACGTATTCCATGCAAACGTCCCGAGATTCGTTTAAGAAACAGCTAAGGAAGACTACGCTGTATTGCGAAGAGTTATTTAGCGAATACGAAAGGATAGTCGCCGAACGGGATAAGTTAGTTGCACTTTTACATGAAACGGAAAATGAAAATGCAAGTATCCATTTTCTCGGCGATACCATCACTCAACGAGTGGGTCACCTGAAGGATCAATTAAAGGTATATGTAACAAAGGAAAGCTATATATATATAATTCTTTTGTTGATTTTTTAAAAATACGATCACGTTATTATCTATCAGATCGTACACGAAGGCGCTAAGCAGCAATTAGCGCTGACCGAGAAAAATATGAAAGTGCAGCAACTCGGCGTGCACCGGATGAAGGACGAGTATCACCGCGAGGTGCAACGCTTCAAGCATCTGCTGAAGCAAAAAGAGGAGACGATCGGACGGCTGCAGAAAGAGATCAGCGCGACCCGCGAGAACCTGGAACTCGTTTGGAAAGTCACCGCTGCGGACAGCAAGAAAGTTAAAGGGGCGCTGAAGAGCGCCAAGGTTCAGCACGTTTAGTCGAGCTTAGAAATTACCTGGGATCTCCTAGATGGAGGTATCCGCGATGTAAAATAAATTTAACTCCGTTCCCGGTATGTGCAATAAAAAAAAAAATTGTTTCGCCGGCAACGTATAAAATTTATACGGTGCCCAGCACCGATCGTCTTAGAAGCACTTTGTGGAAGCGGAAACTAGTCATTGTACAATACTGTATAGCATAATGTATCGAACGCGATCTTTGTAATTTATTACATACATAATTATACAATTATATCTCTCGTTTCCTTATTGAGATCGACACGTCGCAAGGTATCGCGGTCGATTTACGACATTACGTCACAGTAAAAAACGACAAAAAAACCGCTGCCCGTCGCTGCCGGTTCCGACCGACCGAGATCGTTCGAGATAATGTATTCCGCATGATAATGACATACGTTCCTCCATGTCAAGTGTACCCAAACGCGCGCGCGCGGCGCGCGCTCGTTTCAATACTCAGGGAGGAAACGGCAGATTTATCGATAGTATCACCGGCTTTATTTAGTGCTGACATCAACCGGCAAAAGGTTTTGAAGGCTACCCGGTTGGTGACAGTGGCGTTAAACGCCCGCGCCGCGCCGGGGGTACTCCCGAGCGGAGTAGCCGCGGTATGAAAAATTGACGCGTTCCCCTACTTATAGGAGGTGATCTCACGTTCCATTAATATTAACATGCAAGGCGCGTAAGTGAGGTTCGTAATCGCTCATATCGCACCTTTTGCGTCTGCTAAAACGGTCTTCGCTAATTGCCGGACGTTTTCCTCGAGTGTAGATAATCTATAGACATTGGCCCGACATTGTGATAATATGGACGCACATCGAGGAAACACTTGAGACATATTATTACAACGCTCGTAGAGTCGATTTCCTTTCGGCGTTAAGTCGCTTCTGGACAAGGATTATTCGGCAATCTTTGCAGTTATATTTATCACTCTCGTGAGAGGAACGTTAATAAAAAGTTATTTTCTATCCATTAAAAATTGTGATAAAATTGTGATAATATATGGACACAAACATCGAGGAAACACTTCAGACATCATTATAACGCTCGTATAGTCGACTTCCTTTTGGCGTCAAGTCGTTTCTGAACAAAGATTACTCGATAATCTTTGCGGTTATATTTATCACTTTCGTGAGAGGAACGTTAATAAAAAGTCATTCAATTAAATAAATAAAAAGTCTTTCAATTAAAAATTGTGATAAAATTGTGATAATATGGACACAACGTCGAGGAAACGCTTCAGGTATATCATTATAACGTATAGTCGATTTTCTTTAGCGTCAAGTTGTTTCTGGACAAAGATTGCTCGGCAATCTTTGCAGTTACGTTTATCACTCTCGTGAGAGGAACGTTAATAAAAAGTCATTTTCTTTTCATTAAAAATTGTGATAAAATTGTGATAATATGGACACACATCGAGGAAACACTTCAGACCTATTATTATATCGCTCGTATAGTCGATTTCCTTTCGGAGTCAAGTCGTTTTTGGACAAAGATTACTCGGCAATCTTTGCAGTTATGTTTATCACTCTCGTAAGAGGAATGTTAATAAAAAGTCATTTTCTTTCCATTAAAAATGTCCCGCAATTAGCCGCTAATTATGCTGTTTGAAATAATTCATATATTATTTTCAATATTTGCCGAAATATTTGATTTCTGTCAGTCAAAAGTAGTAACTTTATTCGATTTAGTTTGCGTCTCGTTAATTTTTACCACCTTCGCTTCTTCTCCTCTCAAAGAAATGCGTATATTATACACGGAGATAATTTTTTTTTAAATTTACCCTGCAAATCATCTTAATTACGGGACAATATAGTATTTAGGCAAATTTTACTGTGCATTACAATAAGATTTCGCAATAAAATTTATTGTAGTGCACAGTAAAATTTACCTAAATACTATATTGTCTCGCAATTAACATGATTTTCAGGGTAAATTTTAAAAGAAAATTCTCTCCGTGTATAATATACGCATTTCTTTGAGAGGAGAAGAAACGAAGGTGGTAAAAATTAACGTATTTATAAATAATAATATTTCGTATTACGTGCGCGTTCAAAACGCGCCAATCCAATTGCCCGCCGCCGCGAGACCCGCCATTTCGAGAATATCGCAATATCGCCGTTCGAGAAATTTCGAACTGCGACCTGCAGTAATAATCGCAATTGTGTGCGGAACGCGCGTGTCACGGTGCAGCGCGGAATCGCGTTCGGATCTCGTTCTGCATCGCTCTCGCGAGCGTTTGTCGTCCGAATTTCGTCAAATTCGCGCATGCGAGACAGTCTCACGTCAAGTGATCGGTCGAGATGCTCGGCGACGCCGTCTGTGACGCGCAACGAGGATCGTCGTCTCGGCGTCTACGTTATTGTGTCAGCGATTCCTCTGCCTCCGCGTGCCCGAAATCCACGCGCATCTCGCACCTTCTCTCGTCGAGACGCGTCACAAGGTTAAGTGTCGCTTAATCAAATACGTACACTTTGTCATTTTCTGTAATTAACTATTACAATTACGCACACCCGTCATAATTTCTGTAGAGCGTTAGCTAAACTCCCGAAAGGGCCGAAATTGCCATTTTGATCTCGCGGCGTTTCGCGCATCGAGGAGAGCCGTAATTAATTAATTGATTGATATTAATTAATTGATACGCAGGGTGGGTACTACCGGGAAAAACCGGGAAGACCTGGAATTCTCAGGATATTTCATTTTTACCTTTGAAAATCATGGATTTTCATGGAATTTTACTGATACTCGGAGACATTTTTTGAATTTTATACTTTTAAATTTAATTCTATCTCTTTAGAAAGCAAACGTGGCCTCATATCGAAGGCCCCTGATATTGAAAGTTAATTTATTAAAATTGACTATATAAAGACTCGTTAATCTAAAAAAACGATAATCCGGAAATAATAAATCAGGTATTAAAAGTCTAATAACGCAGAACAGTGTGTGAAACAATTTAATTTTTACATATGTAGTTACATCTCCATATACAAAATCTTACGTTCGAAAAATTTTGTATGGAGATGTAACTATTGTACATATGGAAGATTAAATTATTTCACGCATCAAGTTCTATACATTAAAACTCTTAGTGTCTAATTTATTTTAAAAGCTGTACTGAAAAATTCTCTAATCTTACCTGGAAGTTTGAATAAAATTCCTGGAAAATCCGGGAATTTTCAGGGAATTCTTTTACAAAATTTGAGTACCCATCTTGTTGATATTCCAAAATGATAATTAATACCGATACGTATAGAATTTCAATTAAGCTATAATCGGTTTCACTTTTTAAATTTTTCAGGTGAGGATAAAGAATTTGCGACAAAGATTGTTCCCTATAGAAATCATTCTTCCTACAGAATCGCATTCGCGATGAGATTTTTATCGGAAATTAATTACGAACAATTGTCTGAAAGAGATGAAAAGACATTAACGAGATAATTCGAGAGATATTGATCTCCTCATCGCGCGGCTCGATGGATCTCGTATACTTCGCAGTCAACAGGGATCTGCTTTACGCTACTGTGCTACTCGTGCCATGACGTCACGCGCCGAGCGAGAGGTCGCGTAAAAATGCGAGCTGGTTAGAGCTAACCGCCGCGCCGGTTACGTCGCGTCGCCCGGTTACGACGCGCATATATTAATTCGAGAAACTAGTTCTCGCGCGGGATGTATGTATGCATGCGTGATCGATGAACTTGAGGCGGATCCGCTCCTGATACCGAACGATTCAGCGAGAGGAAACGAGGCGCCCGCGCCGGAACGAGTTTTCGATATTGAACTCGAGATAAGAGACTCGGCGTCGCTGAAAATATATTTATCGCAAGTAGGTTTAAATAGCAATCTACTTTTTTTTTAATTCCTTGTTATTTGACCTACAATTATAGAGAACGAGGCCACGAAATACGCAAGAAATGTACAATGCAAGAGATACAAAAATATCTTTTGTATGCGATAGAATAAGATTATAAATTGGAGTAAAATAAATTTCAAATATATAGATATAACAGAATGAAATATTAAGAAAAAAATTGAAACACACGACGTGAAGAATTGTAGGCAGACCCCTGAAGCCTGACGCGCGCTGTTAACTTACGCTGCGGGGGTTCTCTGAAATATCGATCGAAACATCCGAACGCGAACGGCGGAGGATTCGAATTGAATGTTGGCGGTACGTTCGGGCCGCCCCTGTCCAGCCGCGACTCGGCCGTTTCCGGCGCGCCTCGGGCGGGCTCGCTCGCGCACAGGCAAAATGTCGTCTGCTAGGCGCGTCGTCCGTCGTCCGTGTGCACAACCGGGGGTCTACACGGGCATTCGTGACGCGAAAATCGTGGCGCGATAAGGCCGGGATAATGCGGGGCGCGCGCGCGCTCCGCGCTCGCGAGTAGGCTTACAGCAGCGGGCACGACGATTCCGGTGGCTAGGTCGCGATCGTCGCGCGCGTGTGTGTCCGAGGCGTTAATCCCCGTGGCGGCCGAGAGCAGCGGACGCGCGCTCGCCTTCTTGCCGGGGCTGGCTCGTGCGGTGCGGAGGAGTGCGAAGTGTCGCGTCGTCGCCACTCGCCGTCGCCGCCGTCGGTGTGCGTGAGAGTCACCCGTTTCGTTCCGTTCCTCGGTGTGCCCGCCGTTGTTCCCGGTGCACCGGTGGGGAAACAATCGATTTTCGCTCGTATATTCCGTCCGGACGGACGATCGTCGGCCGATCGACCGACCGGGATCGTCGTCCGTCCCCGCGCTTCGCGATCGCCGGCGTCGCTCGCGGACGCCGTGAGGAAGCGGCGGTGGTGCACCACCAGGAGGCGAGGACGTCGCGCAGGAGGTGCGACGGGATTGTTTTCAGCCCTGTAAGCCCCCGCTTTCTCTCTCTCTTTTCCCGTCCCTCGCTCGCGCTCTTTCTCCTCTCTTTCTCTCTCTTTCTCTCTCGGACGTCCGTTGTCGCGTCTCCCTCCTCTCTATCGCCTCGCTCTTTCCCTTTGCGCGTGGCACGCGTAAATCGTCACCGTCGCGTGGCTCCTACCGCCGCCCGTATAGTTAACGCCAACGCTCCGAGCGTCGGCGGTGGTGGTGCGGGAGGAAGCGCGGAGCGGAGCGAAGCGCGAACGCCGGAAGCGAGTAGAATCCTCGTTACACTTCGCGAGCGGCTAGGAGGTTAGCTGGCATTAAAACGCCGCGGCGTATCGCGGCGCCACGACGTGTCTCGGGTTACGTCGCCGACGGCGACGACGACGCGCTACCGTTGCGCCGCGCGACAAGTGTCTTCAATTCGATTCCTCCCCTCCCCCCTCCCCCTGCCGAATCCGCAGATTCGCGGTGTCGTTTTCGCAATTCCGCTCGTCTCGCGATCGTCGCGTGGTGCGAAAATCCAGCGTTACGACGATATCGCGGCAGCGCGCACGTTTTGATTAGCGCGAGCGTGCCATTCGCGTAAGTAATGTCGCGGTTATATCGCCGCGTGGAGTGCGGAAGTGAGTGAAAAGAAAGTGCGCGAGTTCTCTCGAAAAAGTCGATGAGGAAGATCCAATTTCGGCGAACGGCGTCCATCAGCGTCGACCGATACTCTCCTCTTTTCTCCGGCCTTCCACTTTCTCCCCTGGTCTTAATTACATTCGATTGCGCACGTTTAAAGTAAGACGGGACGGAGGGGGAAAGATTTAGGACGTTGATAAAAACGAATATGACTAACGCCGCTTTATTTACTAATGCCGCGCGATTGCGTAGAGCGCGGCAGGAGAGTACGTTGCGAAAGTGCGGATTGCCTGCGCGTTTCTACGCTGTTTTTTTTTTTTCGTGCTTCGCAAAGTTTGCTTTGGGTAGAAGTAGGGCCGCTTAGCTGACTAAGCGCCGCAGGTATACACACGCCGTGGCGATATTCAATTTTTACGCAATCGACGGACCTTGAATGCGTGGGAAGCGTAACGCGATAGCGCGGTGATAAAACGGGCGAAAGGCAGCGATCGAAAATAGGCTGGGACGCCGATAAAATTCGCGGCCGGTACACCACTCTCGTGTCGGATTTCTTCGTTAATTAATTCGGCCGATTGCGTATGTATCGCTCGCCCGTTTTCGAAACATCGCGCGCGGCGGTCTCTAAAAGTTTCGGATCGATACCGGTTTACGGTTTCACTTTTCGGCCTTCCGACCTTCCGACGAAATTTATCGCCGCCGCAACCCTCGACCTATATAACATTCGCGAGGCAAATAGGACTTTCCGAAAAAAAAAACAAAAAAAAAATCGGCGACGAACGAGTGGCGTCGAGAGCTCGTCAACCGATCGATGAGCGGCGACGTTTAATAATGTATAGTTAACTTCTGTATTCACTTTTCCGAGGAAAGACTACAACTGACTATACAGTTATGGCAGACGCGTGTCTTCGAAGCTCGTTACGACGAATTTATTGCGGGTTTTATTTGTCGGAACAGCCGATAACAGTCGAAAGAGATATTTCTCTTCTAGAGTGATAAATCTTTCGGATGATTTTTGCAAAAGAGATAATATATGACTAGTATGTTTTTTTAATGAATATTGAAAAATATACTAATTTATTTCAACAAATATCGAAAAATATTCTAATTTGTTATGGAAACGTTGTAATCTTTATTTGAAATCCATTCGTTTCGACTTCTTTTTATTGCGATAGTAAATTCAAATAATATCAGATTTATCCCAGACAAATCTAAAATCTGAACATAAGACTTCAAGACGTCTAAAATCAGAACATAAGTCTTTAAGAGACGTCTTAAAATTTAACTGTCTCTCAAAAATATCTTTAAGATGTCCCGATTCTGAATTTTATGTTGTCCGAGTTATTAGATATACTTAGATCGTGTACAGAAAAACATTGTCACGTGTGTCTCGTGAAAAGTATTTACTTCATATTCTCGTACAGAGAATATGAAATGAAAGAAAATATAAAAAGAGAACTGATTTGCTGTGAAGCGTAAAAAAATCGTAGCTCTAAATTGAAATCGTCTCCATACATTCAGTTCGTTACTTTCTATTCTTGAAGCGAGAGGTAAAAATGTACCGGTTTTTCTAGCGCTGAGTGTGATCGGGGATTGCAAGTAGACCGGTATACATCATTTTCTTGGGCCTCTTCGCATTTAAGGCTAAACAATCCTGTTTCCGCTCGGCATGCGGCTCGCGTTCGACGTTGCAGAGATGAAAGCCGCGCTCGCCGAGCCGGATGATACGCGATGAGAATACGAGCGCTGAGAAAATTTAACTTTAAGACCGTAACAACGTCCTACGAGAAGACACGAGTCGACCCTATCTTTTATCGCGCGTGTATCGCCGTCGGTGCCGTTTTCGAGCAAAGCGAGCGCAGCAGTCGAGTCAGGCGCGGCCAGATGCGGAGCTTTCGTCGGCGACCGGTTATAATACCGCGTAGAGCACCCTCGTGAGAGAGTTCTTTAATGGCTCGCTCGTAAAACCAGATCGCGCTGGGGACTCCGTCTTTAAGTAAAGCTTACTATTGTAAACCGTCGTCGCCGCGCGCGCGTGCGCCTTGTGACTCGCGGCAGCCTTTTCGTTGGGTTTCAACCGGAAGCGGCGTTAATTGCACGGCGGGAGGAAGCGCGAATCTACCAGCGCGATCTAGGTATCTCGTGAATTTGTGTCACGCCTTACCCGAATGCGCCGCGAAGTCGATTTTCTTTTTCAAACCGGATATTATATCGGATGACGCCGAGGAGAGAGAAATACGGTTTCGCGCGAAAAAATATCCCACACGCGCGCGACACTTTGGCATCTCTCGACGCGCCTCTCGTTACCGCCCAATTTCGCGTTCCGAACCGGCGTTATTTCGCGCGAATCGAAGCCGCTCGAAGCTCGCAAGTGGAACGGATATCCGCGCTGCCGCGCCGCGTCGCGTCGTCGTCGAAAGCGTTGCGGCGGGAAAGAGAGAGAAAAGGAACGAGAGAGGAGAGCCTCCCGGAGAGTTCGCGCGCCGCTGCGGTGTTCCGCTTCTTAATTACAGTTTCATTCGTGCGCGCTGCACCTCTCTTCCCATTCATCGCGATTCTCTCGTGGACGAGAGTGCGCCTTAATGGCGGCCTTGTTTAATGCCGCGTTTGATACAATTTTAAACTCACCCGGGGTTGGGGAGGAGGGGGGCTTTTGTTACCGCGTCGCACGTTAATCGCACGTAAATCGCATGGCCGATACAGGTTCTCGCTTCTGATTGTTTGAAGAAAAATCTAACGGTACCCGTGCGTGCGTGCGTGCGTGCGTGCGTGCGTGCGTGAGTAGCGAATTCCGGAAGCTCGATGCCTCGTGTAATGCGAATAGAAGTTGATAGGTTTGGCCACATTTGTGAAGATATCGGATAGGGTCAATGCACGGATAAGCTGACGACAAACGAACCAGCTAGAGTTTCCATAGCGGCTTATATCAGAGAAATACCACGTATGTACGCGATACGTGAGAAAATAGCGTGAATACTCGCGGTGGCTACAATTCCCTTAACAAAGATTTAATACTCGAAGATAGTAATAAATTTATTTTGAATATTATAAAAGCACTGGTGTTTAAATCAAATATTTTAATGCTGGCCACTTTAATCCTGGAAATTACTTATTTTAAGTACTGAAAACATCGAACAACACAGTGCTTTTGATATTCAAAGTAAGCAATTTCCGATATTGACGTTTATTAAATTGGAGTTTTGTAGGGGATCTACATGATCCAACTAATCAGACGAAAAGAATGATTCTTGCGGCCTCAAAAAAAATGTTGATGTCAAATTTACTTAAATAATTGCGAAATAACGCTCTCTATTCAAATACTCTATCGAATATAATACACAACAGTCGAAATAATTTTACTCGTCCACACGTGTCGCCGTTCGTTCGTCAAGGCCGTCAGCGTGCCGCGATCTCAAGATAGCCGGCATTATTTTCAATTCGTCCCCTAGGTAGCTACAGAGTTTCTCGGAAACCGCGCGGCCGTTTCAGACGCCCTCGTCATCCAACGGCGGTCTCTATGAGCATGTATCGCTCGCGTGATAGACGATTCGTGACCTCGCAACCCTCGTGGATTCTCTCCCGACTATTTTCCTCCCCCTCCGGCGAGCTAGAGTTTCTAATAGAGGGTGAAAACTAGCAGCGAAGTAACGTCATTCCGTGCCGCGTTTTCGAAGTGGGAGCGTATGTGTTATATCCCTTGTACTAGCCCGTACTGTTTTTCTTTCCGGTTTTAATTGTCTCGTCATGCGACTCGCAACTCGCACGACGCGATGAAACAAACGCGATCCGCGCGGGCGCGAAAACGTATGCGCGAGAGGGAGCGAAGGAGAGAGAGAGGGGACAGAAGGTTTATGAAGTGTTATGTTTTCCGCAGTGGACGCGCACGTGCGTCGGGACGCACGTGTTTCGCGACGAGTGGAGCCGCGGTGGTGTTCGGTGTCGCGCAAGCGAGATGTAAACAATAATGCCGAGAAACGACGACCGCGAGTTGTTGACGACGCAGCGTTGTCGTGGTAGCAGCGGCGCGTAAAAGGACATTGCCATCGTGCGACGGCGCGCTGGAGAGAGGACGCATGCGGCGCGGCGCCCGAGTATGGTGTAAGAGAAGCAATCGTCGGACGGCTTGGGCTGCGAGGATCATGGAGTTCGAGCTGGACGGCAGCCTCAAGGAATGGGCGAAGGACAAGCCCCTGAGCATCCTGCAGCTCGATCCCGCCGACCGGGCGGTGTTGCGAATCGCTGGTGAGTACCGCAAATATCGCGGCATCGACCGCCGCTTTCCTACCTTAATTGCATGATGCCTGTACGGTATGACTACGTGGGGATATTCCGGGAGATACCCAGGCGTATTATTTCTATACGTCTATCCGACAAGCGTGCGTCCTCGACGCGAGAGATACACGGGAGAGACGTTGGACTTCGTAAAGTTTACGCGCGAGCGATCGTTACGTGAAATCGCAGCGGCGGCTTCGCAACTCGATCCATTCGCGATTTGTGTGTGACTGGTTTTTAAGGCTCGCGATTACTTTCACGATCCTTCCACGTTTGATCCACAGTCGAGTGTAGAACAAATTGACTCAAGATATCGAGATTTCTTTCACATGAAAACGACTCCCGCTGATTCAGTTTGAACAAAGGCAGATCGTTAGATCGTCGGTTGTGAAAGCATGTAATCGTGCTTCAGCTACGTAGGGTGCTCAAAAAATTGCCCAGGTATAACGTGTAAGACGGAGTATCTTGCCGTAGCTGCTCGACTCGCCTCTCCACCGGCTTCGCATTCGTGCACTCATGCGGCGCAAATGCGCGATGAGTCTGCGGGTTTTAGAGACGCTGCCCCGATGTCGCTGATTCATCTTAATGCGCTCGCGTTCCGGCGCGCTTTCGTAGGGTCAGAGCGTTTATAACAACGTTGACAACACGACGCCGGGGCTTATTTCAGCCGGTGGTTATTTACTTCTCGCCGATAAATATAGCGAGCGGGGCGCATTAGCACAAGTGCACGGTCGCGCCCGGAGCTCTCTTCTCGTCGCGCGGCGTCGCGGCCTCACAGTGCTGAGCGTTGTTTAGACGTGTGCCTTGCTCCCGGTCGACGAAATGCTCCGCCAACTTAGATTCAACGTACCGTAAACATCCGCGAATGTGTTCGGCACGACCGGCATCGAATCCACGTGCAGGCTTATCCGGCCCCGCCGACGAGATGTTCAATTGTTGATGTTATTGCTTGACAAATGCTTCGTAAATGTGAACGAAAAGAGAAAGAACTAGGAGATATCGTTGTTCGTTGAATCGTCAAGAGTTTCGAAAATAATTTCCAAACAATTAAATTTATACAATTCATTATTAAATTGTGTAAATAATTTTCCGTTTATCTTATTATTTCTCTCGTTTACCTATTTTTGACATTGATGATTCATCGTAATGAGATGAGTCCTTTTAAAACTCGTCTCTTGCTACGAGATAATTTAATTAGTGCCTATTCTAAATTCACTGTGCACTCCTTAATGTAATCTGATACCGCGGCGGGGACGTCGACGCCCGATCACTGGCCGTGTCGTTCGCATGCAAATTCCACTCCCACGAACTTCACGATCGCTTCGTACATAGAGACAACGTGTACTATCTCGTGATCATTGTCAGCTAACGTTATCGTTCGTCGAATCTTTGTCAGTCATTTACCGCTCGAGAAAGAATGAGACAGCTGATAAAGGCTAGCTCAAACTAGATAAAAGTGCACTTCCTTCTGACGAAGAAGCTGACTATTCTGAGAATGGCATTTGCCGTGCCCAGATTTTTATCACGTTTTATATGTATAGGATATACAATAATATTCACAATTTATGATATGACTATATTATATATAATAATAATTTATATGATATATTATATATATGTATATAAGGAGAAAATTTTTTTTTAAATTTACTCTGCAAATCATGTTAATTGTGGGACAATATAGTATATTTAAGCAAATTTTACTGTAAAATCTTATTGTAGAGCACAGTGAAATTTGCCTAAATACTGTATTGTTCCACAATTAACATGATTTGCAGGTTAAAATTAAAAAAGAATTCTCTCCGTGTGTATATAATTATAAACTTATATTTATATAAAAGTCATATTTACACAACTATTTTTTGGCAGTCATTGGTACTTATTATTTCTATTTTGTCGTCACATGTTGTCTCCGATTGACGGAGATTGTACCGATCAACGATTGTGACCCTTCTCGTGAACACGCGATAACATGCGAGCACTTCGTACACTGAATTCAATTGTATGATTAGTTTTCTGACGACTCTGTTCGTCCTAGAAGATGATTAGGGTCACGTCAAATATAATGGATAATGGATGAAGCGGCGTGCGTTAATAGCTCTTCTGTAACGGAAGAGCACGCTGGTCGGCCTGATGCATTAAAGGTGTTCTATATAGGCGTTACCTGCGGACTTTCGAAATTAATATGACAACGCGCAGTCTTGTCTGCGAACCGCCCTCGTTCGCGAGACTAACGATGTTTAGACAGCGCCAAACAGGCAAACAGAAATTCTATCAAGTACCTACACGGAAAGAACAATTTTGCTAAATCCAGATCTGAAAATAATTTTTGTTCAATACACAAACTTTGACTTTTACACAAAATAATTTTGTGTAAAAGTCAAAGTGATTGCTAGAATATAAAAATGTTTTATAGCAATGCTTATCAGTTTTAATATTCCAACTAGTTATTTTGATGATTCAACAAAAAATTATTGTTAGATCTGTTTTTAGCAAAATTTTTAGATCTTTCAACAAAATCGTTCTTTCTGTGTACGTAAAAATTCAATATATCTCTTGACAATAAAGCAATAAAAACTGTAAATGTGTGATGCTTTCTTGCGTTTTCTTTTACTTAATAATTTTTAACAAGAATTGTAATTTTTTGCCCCATGCAGGCAAACCAGAAATTCTGTCAAGTATAATACGTAAAATTCACTACATCTCTTGACAATAAAGCAACGGAGAATGTAAATGTGCGATGCTTTCTTCCGTTTTCTTTCACTCAATAATTCTTAACAAGAACATTGCAATTTTTTTGGTTTCTTCGAAGAATGAAAGTGTCTAGATTCCGAATTGTGTGTGCAGCACGTGTCGATGCAGTTAAGGATCGTATTACGAGCCATTTTTTTACTGTAAAATATCGTGAAATTCTAGTGCAATAACCATCGCGTTTCCGTACTTCGCGACATCGTTGCATCCGACCTTCAACGCGGGGGGTGCCAAGCGAGAAATCCGAGAGCATTTTGTAAATATCGAGTTGCACATCGGAGAGATCGTTTTACCGCGATAATTTTTTTTCTCACAGACGTCTTTTCTTCGGCGCTTCTCGCGCCGCATGCAACGCTTCGGACTCTCTTGATTATTATCTCGGACGTGCATGATGTTTTGCGTGGGTGTCAATAGTCTTCATTATTCGTGAGCGCCCGGATATGCAAAAATAGATTTTTAACGCCGGGAATGAATAGCGGTAAGGCATAAAGAAGAATTTACACGTATATAGAGAGAGAGAGGATCTTCTTCGCGCGATAGATTCTTCAAGACTCTTACAACTGACATGTTAGATCTCCTACCGCGATTGTATATACAATTCAATTTGCGAAGGCGCGCGCGTGCAGCCGGCGTAAGTCAGTAGCTATATAGCCTAAGATGTATTAAGAACCTATGTATCACGTACGCATCTATTCGTTAAGTATTAATGGCCCGTGGCAATTTAAGTTTGTTATGCGCTATTAGTCATGAGGCCGGTCAGCGCGCGTTTCGCAGTAGCGTGACGTTTCGTGGCCGTCTATTTGTACGACGATGATGCGATGCAGGAACTACCTGTCCATTGTTACGTAATTGAATTACAAGTTGTGTCTAGTCATAGCGCCCGTATATCATCCATCAAATTCTTCTCGTTGACCGAAAAAAATCGTAGAAATCTCAATTCGAAGAAATAGAAAATTTTTATTGAAAACGCTCTGACGTAATTTATCAATTTAACTGTGAAGTCTTATCGAATCGAAGGAGATAAACTGCACTGCCGAGTATTATCTGAAATATTTGCTGTTTTTTTTTATTTATGTTTTCGAATCGTCTTTATTCTCGACCTAATAAAATACGACAAAATTGATTGGAAGATTCCGCATAAAGATTCTCGTCTGAATAATTTTCAAAACATCTAATGACTGTAGGGATCCAATAAAATGTTAGCGTCCAGGTGTGCTCGCCAAGTTTTCACGGATTAATTCTTCAAGGTGTTGACATTGTTTTTGTCTAGTGCGGTTCGGCCGGTCGAATCGCTCTATCTCCTGCGGACTGCAGGTAGGAAGTAGGGACAAGTTAGGTCAGTTCACATTGAGCCGCGACCGTGGAGGCGGCAACAGGTGCTCGGGTCACGGTTCGATGCCCGGCTATACGCCATCAACCGCCTCCTTCGTTCGCCTCTCTTGCCTAGAGCCTGTGCTCGGCGATGCGCCTTCCACTTTTAATTATTGCCAGCTGGACGACTTTCCCCGTGAGAGTAGCAGAAGGCCGTTTTGAGTTTTGCGGCGTGAAGGCTCTTTGAGAGAGAGAGAAAGAGAGAAACGCTCGAGTAATTTTGTTACTTGATACAAAGTGATATTTAATTAAATTGGAAATTTTATATTGCAATCGCAATCGGCTTTTAACGAGTCTCTCGACGAAGGAAGAGTGAATTGCGCTCTCCAAGTATCCTCACATAAAATCACATGTGGGCCCATATGTCAACGCGTAAACGTAGAAGCGTGGCTGTTTAGACGCGCGGACTCCATCGGGGCGTGCAGACTAAACTTACGCGCGAGACGCTCGCGCTCGTCTGGTGCGCTGCGTTTCTAACGCGCTCACGGGCTTAATGTAAATTTAACCCGTGGACAATAATCACCCACTCGAGTCGCGCGACTCCATAATTCGCGTGAGAGCTCTAAAAACCGCAAACACGTCCTGGCATTTCCCGTCCTCTTTCATTTCTACCAAAAGTGAGGAACGTATATGTGTATTAGTCTGCCTATAGTACTAACTACCGCATAATTCGCAGCACACCGTTAGAATATTTCGCGACGTAGCACAACGTCGCGTAACGTCCTGTTGCAAAGCCGTGTGTGTAGGCACGTAAGCGGAAAAATGTTAAGTAACGAGTTAACGCAAACTAGGTTCATTGCCTCTCATATAAAAGCTTTTAGCGTTCTGGAGCAACCTTGCATAACAATATCCCCGAGGGAGAGAGAAAGAGAGAGCGTTTATTTTCAGATTTTTTAACATTATCAGTTTTAAATCTTTTTCAAGTACTATCACATATACTCTCTAAATTTTTTGGAGTGAACTTTCTCTTCTTTGGAGTAAATTTTCACTCTTTTGGAGTGAATCTTACTCCAAATGAGTGAACATTTAGAGAGTATTTAATATCGTTATTTAATCCTTTCACATAGTACGTTCTTTACAAAAAAAACACCTGAAATATTGTTTAAATATTTAAGCAAATTATAGGCAATTTTGTTTTGTTAATGTTTTGAAACATCTTCGAAACATCCTTCGTCTCTGTATACTTCCGAGATGCAAATGATACTTTAGAATGCCGCTCGCCGCTTGCTCAGTCTGCACATGTTTCCTTAGTGTCAGTTGCTATGTAAATATACCATGTAACCGCCATATACTTCATGATACCGGGGTGCTCATCCTGACTTGTTTATTGATACATACGTTGTAATTAATTTTACATTATAACTGCAACGCGGGGAAAATCACGCCATATGTTTTTTCGATTCGTTTTTTCATGTAATATTTTCTATTGAATCGCTTTTTAAAAAGAGGCTTATAAAATAATTTTGCATTTGAACTATTTAACTTTATTGAACATTGCATTTAGAATGTTCACTTTCATGTAAACAAATAGGGGAAAATAATCTTATTTTAATTTTATATTAGGAAAGTATGGCACAGCTACAATAATATAAGGCTGCATTAAAACAGCGAAAAATTTCGCTCTGAATACCGTTATGAAGAGGCCAAAGGTCAGGCCAGTCAGTTCGACTTACAAACGTGAGATCCTATTTGCGATTACTCTCCTTCCATTAACTCGGAAACAAAGAGATCATAACAGATACATGAATTACATATTTAATTTATATTACAATTTTTGTAATAGAATTTTTAATTAACACCAGAGGTGGATCTACCTTACCGGCGAGAGATACCGGGGTATCGCGAGAACGTTGCACCCATCTCATCGATACCGCAACCATTTTACCGCACCTTAATATTATTATCGTATAGTGGCCGTTGATACTCTTGACTCTCTCAGCGATAAGTTTTCTTCCAGAGAAATCATTTCAGAGTCAATCTTATTTTCCAAGAAAAATAGGACGAAAATAGAAGTTAATTCGAGTTGAGAATCAAAAGAATGCTGATACGGATTTGTCGATTATCTTTTTATCTGTATTCTGTTGTGAGTTTCGAGATTTGCTTTTATTCGATATATGATAAGACACGTACGAGAACGACGTGTCATCGCTGCAGGCTGCGCCACATTGATAATTCGCATGAATGTACTCTGCAAATCGCACGTCGATCTCGATTTTGCCGCGGTTGACTTTGCACATTGAGCTTTTGCACTCCAAGCTTATTCACGGTACGGAGTGCATTTTTTTTTTTCCGAAAGTGTATAATCTTTTCGAGAAATTCAAATGTTTATGATAGATATACGTATTTTCAAAACACTTGCGAAATGAAGACCTACATAATTTGAGGAAAGCTTACCTTTTGAAATCTTTTTAAATTTTTGTCGCATTTTTTTCGGACAGTCGACACTCTGTCGCAATATCTAACACTTGCACAATATTTTATGTTTCAGTAAATTCGAATGTATTTTAAGCGCACTCATAGATGTCTTAAGATTACGTAGATTCTGTGTAATATTTAAAATTACTAACGTTTGAGAATGTAGTATCACTTTGATAATTAATATTAGCAATGAGGATTTGCAGGATTTAATCAGCGTTCAACGTAAGACTGATGTCATGTGTGAAGCGACGTACTTATATATTTGGAGTAATCTTGGTCTCCATCGTTGTACAGTTAGGAATGCCAATTAAAGTCGCTGCCAGGTATATAAAACGCGAGTTACATTTAAAAAAAGTCATAGTCGGACTAAATAGCTGACAACACACGCTGAACAGCTGACGACAAGCCCAAAAACTTGAAGACATTTGTAAACTTATTGATATTGTAATCGCGTTAAGTGCAACCTACTTCAATTCTTTAGATCGCGAAGTTCGCGAAATTTTAAAAGTAAAATTTTCTAATTAAATTTATAACGAAATTTTTGATTACATTACGTTAATTAATAACGATATTAACATCAATCATTCAATTAAGATAAAAGCTTGCTAGTATAAAGTACCTTTTTCGAGTTTATTTCTAATGAAAGATTATTACACGAGTTCCTGGCAGTAATTTATCCTTCATGTTGCGATTATAACTATACATTCCGCGTTGGATTAAAGTAGGAATAGCTGATCAATTTAAGCGTCCCTAGATACGCATATTGCCGAGGGTTACGTGGCTGCGAGAAATAACGCGTGACCCCACCGGGAAGATTTGACCACAACTCTCTCTTTCTCTCTTTCTCTTTCTCTCGCTCAATTCGCCTATAGAACCGCCTGGGCACGTATTTCTGGGTGGGGTATATGAAAAGATCGCTCGGTGCTCTAAAATAGTAGTGGTGGCCCTACGTGTATCTTCCACTTGACCGCGAGTGCTTCTCCGGATCGAACTCTAGAGCGTCGTTAGAGACCGAATAATCGGGCGCGAATGCCTCAATGATGACGCCCGTTATGATACAAATACGGCTGCTCTCCTCTTCGACGAATATCGTTTGCCGAAGCATTTTTCGCACGTCTTGCGCACGATTCTAAATCGACATCATGATAACGTTATCTGATTGTAAAAAATAACTCATCGAATCATTCAAAATAAACTCGGAAAAGGAACTTTATACTAATTTTGTAAGCTTCTATCTTTCGCGTTTAATTAAAAGTTAATATCGTTATTAATATGAATGAAAATACACGGAAAGAACAATTTTGCTGAATCCCGCAGATCTGAAAATAATTTTTGTTCAATAATCAAAATAATTTTGTGTAAAAGTCAAAGTGATTGCTAGAATATCAAAACGTTTTATAGCAATATGCTTATCAGTTTTAACATTCTAACTAGTTATTTTGATGATTCAACAAAAAATTATTTTCAGATCATCTTTCAACAAAATCGTTCTTTCCGTGTATAAGTGAGAAATCAAATCGTTTGCTGCATCTTTACCTAATTCCGAGATACTCAATTTTTTTTCTCATGCTAGCTAAAATTTTGGAGTTCTGCTCCGCAGTCGTTCTTGAGACCGGTCGAGAAAATACAGTAATATCCTGACCTGATGGCGCGGAGGAAAGAACGAGGAAACATATGAACAAAACGCTACTTCCGTAAACTTACACCTCACGTGTGTGTGTATGTGTGTGTATACCCCTGCCGATCCGTGACCTGCCTTACTGGCTCCTTTGGCGTGTAGCCTATCCTCCACGGCACGATATCGGCGTGTGAGGAGGTGGTGCGATCCTCGTCCTCCCTCGCCCTCCACCCCGATTCTCCTCTCCCTCTCTTCTGGCCTATGTCTCACACTCCCTCTCCTACTCCCTCATCGGGTATCCGCGCGCTCCTTCGTTTTCCGCCTGCAGGAGCAAGCGAGCAGGATCGCGATCGGGAAACCGATGGGTCGGCGGCTAGAGGGAGAACAGTGAGAACGGTCGTCGCGGTGAGGAGAAGGCAAGAGGGAGACAGGCCCGTTTCTTGGATCTCTCTCTCTCGCGCTCTTTGTCTTTGGTCTCTCTCTCTCCCTCGAGGTAGAGCCGGCCGCCGGGTGGGCGGCAGTTGTCCAGGCGTCGGCAGTCTGCGTTCCGAGGCGACGTGGCCTGCACGGCGGAGCGACATACCGCGTCCTCTCCAATTCTCAGTGCGCTCTTTTCTCTCTTTCTCTCTCTCTTTCTCTTTTTCCCCCCCGCCTCCCTTCCCTCCTCTGTCCTTCCGTCTTTCTGCCTCTGTATAGCCTCTCTCCCCGAGTCTCTCTTCTCTTTCTCTCTCTCTTTTTCTCTCCCACTTCAACGCGTGTCCCTGTCCGCTCCTCTCGTCGTTGCCCGCCTCCGTCCTTGCGCTTGGCTCTATCTCTCTCTCCTGTCTATCGCGCCTCGTCGCTCCAACACCTGGCTCGCGACGCGACTCTCCGCTCCGCTCCGGATACAACGGCGGGCTTCGTCAACGGGCGCCGCCGTCCGTCGTCTTCGCGATCGCCGTCATCGTCGGTCGTCGCCGGCGCGCCGCGGAGAGAGAGCTATATACATACCGTTCGTATATATGCGCTCCGCGAGACGGAGAGAGAGAGAGAAAGAGAGGAGAATTCGCAGTGCCACGTTTCGAAGCGCCCGGTCGGTCGTCGCGCCCGTGTGTCGCGCGTGTGTTTCCTCTCCGCGAGGCACGAGGAGTATAGTGAACTGTGCGCGGGCGCCGGACGACGCGCGCGGAGAGTTTAGAGCGAGCAGCAGCGGCGGCCGCCCGCTCGTTCCGCGTTTCCAGGCCTCGGTGTGTTGCGTTCGTACATACACGCGGGTGTCAGTGACATTATTCTAGTCTAGTAGGTACAGGCCAGCGGCCCCGGAGTGACGGTAACGACGACGCAGAATCCTCGCGGTGTGTTAAACGCCTACGTTTTCTCTGAGCTTCGACCGCGAATCGAACTGTTAACGCTCGCGTTATCAGCCGCGATAAACGCGATACGGGCGTTTCACGGGAAATTTCAAAACACGCCGTCGTTTTATGACGGCTCAGTATAATGACGCGCGAGAATTCTGCCTCGTGATTGACACGTGTACGGAGAGAACCCGCGAGGTTTTTTTTTTTTTATCGATTTATCAACCATCGAGATCTCTTTGCTTCGATCACTTCGATTAAGTTCGGAGTCTCGTGCTGTGAATATGCAGCGGAAGTGTCCTTTCCGATTACTCGCGATGGTGCAGAAAATACAATTGCGGTCAAGTACGTTTTTCCATGTCGGGGAAACAAGTAAATTTATCGAGACGCATTATTATCTCGATTTTAATGTTTAATCTTTTTCTCTAATTTGCGGAACGATATTCGACTGGTCATCGAAGTACGTCTATAATTGCGAAAATATCCCGAGCGGCTTGGCAGCAACGCCAGGCATCTAGTTTGACTCATACGCCTCGTATAATCACGGCAGTTCCGACACTCCCTCCACCACCCTTCTGTGCTTTCTCATTCTCTCTCGATCGATAATACATTTGATTTCAACGAATACGCCTCTTTCTTCGTACGTCGACTTTTCCACTCGCTCATCATTTATCGCTCGTGCGTGCTCGATATACCTGTTATCGGCTCGGAATGCTTCATTGACATTAGAATTGTGATGTCGGCTTTTAAATTGATGCGTGGTTTACACGTTGTACATATCTGTCGTGACGCTTACCTACATAGATTTTATCGCACGTAAGAAGTTAATTATGACGGAAAGGATGTATTCTTTGAAGACAATATCAAATTTGATCTTCGCGTAACTTAATTTAATTTTATTTCCATGGAAACTTTCACACACATAAGATTTGCTTAATTTTTTTTATCTATACAATTAGACTTTTTCCTGAAATTAAAAAAAAAATCGTGAACTCCGCGTCAGAAAATTTAATAACGTTTCAAAGGAGTATAAATAAGTAAACGTTCTTACTACTAAAAGATCAACAATAACGTCATACTGTTGGCTATCAGTTGCGTGTTTATCTGTTATTATCGATACCGGCGTAAGCCGGATAAATACAAGATGGCAGAGATACCGCGCGAGGTAAAAACACAGGTAATTTGCCTATAGTATGCTTAATAAGCGGCGCAAACACGGACTTCAAGATAACGTTAAAGAGGGTACTCTGTCGTCATCGGAAATACTTAAAATTTCATGTAAACGCAATGAGAGGGAGGGGCTCTTTCTTGTCAGTTTGTCGATGTCAGGTCGGAAAAGATGCCGCTCGAACAATTTTCCCGACGCCGTCGCCGCCGCCGAGCGAGTCAGACCGCGGTGGGATAAGAAGAAAGTCGTTTTTATCGAACGCGACGACGATTATGTAATAGACAGCCCGAGAGCGAGGAGCAACGCGAGTCGACAAGTCGCACGACAAAACTGGTCGAGGCGGAGACGCGTGCACCGGGAGCACATTTAAAACCGCCGCGCCGTGCGTTTACTCACGCGCCGGCTCTCGAGCAGCGCGCGCGCGCGCGCGCGCGACTTCTTAATTTGGTTGGATCGCGAAACTTTTACTTGAATTGGCACTGCCTAGTAGAGTACCGGGCGCAGCACCGGCTCGGCAAATTTACTTAACTAAGAGACAACAGAAGTAAGTACATAAATAATCGTTATTCTCGAGGCTTAATTATTCTCGGAGGTATTCAACGGCGGAAATCTTAATGAGTTTCTAGTTGGTATGCAACATTCATCAAAGGCATAAATATCTTGCTTCGCGTTGCTGACAAAGGAAAGACTGATACATGATCGATCGATATGCCTTTAGATTGAAATAAATTTAAATCGATTTGCAATTGAATGCGGGAAAAGAAATATCTTTTTTTATGTAGTCTTTTATTTAAAATCAATGGGTAATTTTATTTCATTCATGTCCATTTGCGAGGAGAGATTGTCTCTAAGGCTCGTTCGAATTAATTTATACAGGCTGTATATGTGGCAGCTGTTCCCTGCGCTATTATTATTCCTTTTTTGTAAACGGAATTACTCATCGCCAAATCTCATTCTTTCTCGTTAATGTCTCTCGAGTGGCTCTCGCTTTTCTACCTGCACGGCAAGTTACTTTTTCAACGCACCGCGACGCCTAACGAATGCGAATTATCGTAAATGACGCGTTCTCGATGGGATGAAATCATTCACCGGTTGTGTTTCCTCGGTTTTGCCCCTTGGCGAGGCATGAACTCATCGTCTCCTGGTAAACGACACTCCGGATGGAAGGGGGGGGGGGGGAAACAACATTGACGACTCGACTTGCAACGACTTACAACGTCCTTTTACGGTCAACCGGGGAGACGAATTCGCGGATTCGTGCGCTCGTCGGGTAAACAGTGCGAAAGAGGTGCGATTCGATTGTGTGGGCGGGCATGTCTAGGCAAACACAGGTTGGCCGCTCGTTCGACTTTTCGGGCTAAATATTATACGCGCCGCGACCGGTCCCTTCCACACTCTCGAAACTAGACTCGACGAGCCTAAACGAGTCCTCCCATTCTTGGCGGCGTCAGCAGGTAGAATTCACTTTTCATGGTAATAGGAACTTTATTGTCGTTCGTCGGCAGACGATTCTATCCGCAGGGAATTTTGGGATAATGCAATAATACCAAGGAAAAAAAAAACACGAAACTGTGAGTCAGCAGTTGTAGCGTAACTTCCTCCCGAACAAGATGGAAAAGTGACGATCGTCCGTAAGGAATCTCTCGAGTTTGCTCGACCGCCACATCTTTATCTCTAATTCTCACGGTTTGCCGGTCACTCTTTATTTGTACACTTGTTAGCCGGTACTCCGTGGTAAGAATAAACGTGATTCCACCCATTGGCCGTTCGACGTGTCGGCGGCGATTGCATTGTTGAATCGAACGCGTTGCACGTCCGTGTCCGCGCGCAGATTACGCCTCCGCCGGCGCGGCGCGCGGAAAAACTCGCTACCTGCTCTCGGTATGTAGCTCGTGACATCCGTGCGAACAACACTTTCGTATCTTTCGTTATCTCGCGCCAGAAACCCACGTACTCTCTGTGGGTCGCGCGGCCTTTTAAGGGCCTGATCGCGACCGAGGGTATCACCTTCAATTATTCCGTGCACATCATTCTTCTTGAGACGATCTTTAGAGAGATCTTTAGATTGAAATAAGATTCAAATCGATTTGCTATTGAATGAGAAAAAATATTTTCTCATATACCGTACTCTCAAGTATTTTATTTATAACGATGAAACTTTTTTTATTCACACTTCGTCACGTTCAGACGAGCCCGCCCGGAGCTGCTTCAGGAAGCGACGTGTTTGTTCTCTGTCAGCCTCCCGCCTACCTTTTGCCTACCTTTGAAATCGATCCTCCGGTTTCTCATTACCTTAATCGTTCTCGCCGCTTAGTCCCCTCGCCTATCATGTGACTATGTACGTAACTCATCGCGTGGCGAGAGCCGACGCCCTTTCAAGGGTACCACGGCCGCCGCCGCGCCGAGCGGACTCGCGTCCTACGAGAAACATCCATACACGCGTCGATCGCGCAGAAAATACGGAATTGAAGGCACGGGGATCCACGGGGTGCGTGGGTAGGTAACACTTTTTCGTAATCCGCGCCGGGGACCCGCGCGACTCGATTAGTCTCGGCGGGGCCTCCCGAGTCCCCTTCAAGGTTGATCGCGGAGGGAGTAACTTCGCGCTGGGGCCCCCGGGAGTAATGGGCCGAGATCGACTGCGGACCCGTTATGCGACTTGGCGCAAGAATGCCGCCGAGCCGGCCTCCGTGTAGCCCGCGTTATGCCGCTCGAGATACGAGCGCGCGCGCGCGCGTGCCTTCCTCTCGTTGGCGCTGGTTCCTCCTTTGCTCGAACGAGGGAACGTTCCTTCCCCCCCCCTCTCCCTCCCACTCTGGGCTTTTTGTTTTTTTGATGAATCTTCTGTCGAATGTAATTTTCAGCCTCTCTTTAACCGCGGTAGAGCCATCGCGAAACTTTCGCTCGCGGAGGATACACGCCGAGGAGAGACGCCACTCGTATGTAGCTCTTCAGCCTAGCTCTCTTACCTGGCTATTGCGGTATTCGTGTATGCACATAGGCAAGTAATAGCGCGCGCGCAGGCGATCGCGAGGCAGGCACAGTCGTAATATCGTAGTTTCGCTCCGTCATTTAACTTGTCGGTTAATACCCCGTGGTTACGTGTCTCTCGCCCCTCTCCCCGCGCTGTGCGCGCGCGCGCGCGCGCGCGATGTTAGATATTAACGCGCATCGGAGAGATTATTAATGCGCGCGACCCTTCTCAGACAGTTTCTCTCGACGCGCGGCGCATCGCGCCGGATCGTATATATACAGTGCCGCTAATATTGATGGATACCCCCGATTCCCGAACTTGATGCATCCGCGTTTTTGGCGCATACCTTTACGCTCGCGGTGTACCTACATGACGCGCGCGCGCGCTATGCGACGCTACGCGAAGCGGCCCCACGGAGCGGACTATGCTCATATAAGGCGCACGTGTGATGTATACTCGAGGATGCCGAGAGAATAAAGTTTTCTCGGAACGCATGATTCAGCAACCCTGGCGACATTAAAGAGAGCGAGAGACCGTCGTCGTCGTCGTCGCTCGTACGCCATTCGGCGTTTAATGAATTAACAAGGGCTCGTCCATTAGGCGCGTCCCGACGCGAGATACGGGATCAATTAAAGCCGTATTCACGGGTCAACGAGCGGCGAAAGATGCATTCTCCTCGGTTCGCGCGCGCTTATAGCTTTCAATTGAATTCGGGACGGAGGATACCGTTAGATTTTTAATCGAATCCAAAAAAACGCGAGTGGCGAATTTTTAAATCACGCTCGACGAATAAAAAAACTCGTTAATTGCCTTCGCGTCGAGATACGGATTCGGCTTTTTCGGGAGCCGAAGTTTTTTTTTTCTTTTTCAAACCGTTCCCTTTTTTTCTCGTGATGATTATATTTAACCGCGCCGACGCGGAGAAATATCGACGGGATCGGTTCCTCGCGACGGAAATGACGACCGCGCGCGTGTGTCGTCGCGGAATGACCTCACCCAACCGCATGTCGCGTGGCGACCGTGGTCTCAGTCTGTTTTCTTTTCCGTTTCTAATTTCGTGCGGGCAGGAGTGACGACCGACCGGCTTCGGAGCGCATTCGCGGGTGCCGTGTACGTGCCGTGTTGTTGCATCCGATCGCGCGCACGGCGCGGCGACCGATCGCGTATGCGCGTCGCGCCGCGTCGCGTCGTCGCGACGACGCCACTCTTCGTATTCCGCGCGCGCAATTCCTATCGTCTTAGGCATTTAGGTTCTGGTTTTTCTTCCTCGCTCGATTCTCTTTGGATTTTATTTTCAAAGGGGAGAGAGAGAGAATTAAAGAGAAAGCGGGCGATATACGTGTGGCGTTTTACCGCACGGTAGTGCAATAATCGCTGTCTGCTACCAGCCTCTCCCCCTTCCTCCCCGCCCGCCGCCGCCGCCGTCACCGCGCGTCGGCGAATTGGTCCATGACGACGGACCTTCCTGACACACGCACCGACCACACGACGTGGGGCACCCACGTACCCATTCTCCGCTTACCATATGCGGGGAGTTCGATCTCGCGGTTAGGCGCGCTTCCATCGTCGCCTTTAAGGCCTCCGCCGATGCCAGGCGTGTGCGTCGGCGCTCAGTCTCCACGCGCCTCGCGGATCGTCAGTTTGAAAAGGTCGCTCGATCTGTCCAATCCACCCGTCCGTCCGTTCGTCCGTTCGATTTCGCTTTTCGCTCGACTTTTTCGCCGTGTGTCACGGCTCCGGGCACCCCTCGATCACCGTACAGCACCAGCCGTAGGGTGTGCGTGTCGTAAGCATTGCAAGTGTTACGAATTAGAAAAAGGAGAAGCAGTTATCTCTGTCGGTTTATTATAACTCAACAGTTTGAATTTACTTTATCAAGTGAAGAAATTGATAAAGAAATCTGTCGCTCGAGTAGCATATAAATAGTGCAGTGTCTTTTTCATACAATTTATCCATCAAATTTGACGTCACTAAATGTCGTTAATAAATCTTACATGAAAAGAAAGACTTTGCTGGATACAGATCTGAAGATAATTCTTGCTGGACCATGAAAATAATTTTGTTCGAATGTAAAAATGATAAGCATTGCTATAAAACGTTTTGATATTCTATAGCAATCAGTTTGACTTTTCAACAAAATTATTTTGGTGGTCCAACAAAAATTATTTTCAGATCTATATCCAGCAAAATCGTTCTTTCCGTGTATGATTTATTCTTTTATGTCTGCCATAAAAGTACAGATCTATATACAAGTAGAATTTGCTGTTAAAGTCTACAAATTTTTGAATATAAAAGAAATTGCGAAAGACTAATTTCATTTTCGCGGTTAGGTAAATCACAAGTTAATTATATTGCCTCTGTTGCGGTCATGATGTTATCCCATCCTAGTCGTTAACCTAATATGGACGATCGATTACAAATTTGATGGACACGCGTGGGTTAATAATACCTGGTGGCCGGGCGTAACCGTGATCGACTTTCCAAGTTCCTTAGGCGTGCACCAAGGCTGTTGATTTCTAATCTAATGCGGATATATCGATCGATCTTCCTTTTTTTTTATTCTTATCTCGTTACTTCTCTTTTTTCCAATGCTTTTCTACAATTCTCTCAATCTTTCACGATTCGATGGCTACCGTATCAATTGATCGCAATTCGCCTCCTTTGTGTGCATACTGCATAATAAATTAAAAACCGTGTTATTAAATGACCTTTAAAAGTGTAGCTAAGATTGATTTTCCAAAATGAAATATTATTGAAATATGTATATTCTAAAATTGTCGAGGTTTCTCTCCGACCACGTTTTCGTTTTTTAGAGTCACTTACCAAACTTCTTCTCTTAAAATATCATTCGAATGTCTTATTCGCGCATTGCGTATTATCGTTGCACAGGTTTTCCATCTTCGCGTTGTTACTGACAGGAGCACGACGGTGAGAGTCGGGTGTTTTTTCGAGAATTCACAAAGTGCCATATCGTATAAGAGGGTCGCCGGGGCGACATATAGCGACTCGACGTCTCGCATTTGCATACGCCGCCGCCGCCGCCGCCGCGGCAGATTGGAATCCGAAGGTGAGGGGAATCCTTGGCCGATTCCTCGAACGACGACGGGAGGGTCCGAGAAAACCGATCGCGTTCCAGCCGAAGCTGGTGCACGTCGTGTGGTGGTAAACAACGACGGATACCACGGAGAGACTCTCGCGCGCGTCGTGCATTCCGCCGCGCTGTAAACGAACGGCGATAAAAACGAGAGGAGAAAACGCGAAATTATTGTACAACGAACGAATCGAGCTGAAAAATCCGAGAGGCGCCCACTTCCAAGTCTCCGAGGGCGGAGAACATCGGGAAGGAAAATTTGCGAAAATGTGAGAAAAATATATATTTGCCGCGACCGACTGGGAAGGAAGGCCAACGAACACGGGCGTGTCCCGGGTGTATCTACACCTCGAGAAAGACAACGAGAGATTTCTACTACGAATGCAAAACGTCGAATGGTGAGCGTGATTTAAACGCGGAATAAGCGAGAACTAATCGAGTGCCCTGCCGCCGGCTGTGTTGTCAGGGCGGCGCGGCGGAGAAACGGTGTTGTCGGTTCCGCGTTCCGCGTGAAGTGTGTCATGATAGTTCGCGCGTGGAGCCGGGCATGAACGTTGAAACCTGCACCCTTTACTTCGCTGGGACGGCCCGGGGCCCGGAGAAGGACAGGATGTCGACCCAGGCATACTACAAGGAGCGGCTCGGCTTCGACCCGGCGGACACCGTCGCCGAGCACCAGCGCGAGCAACGCTCCCAGCACGGTTACGAGGAGTCGCTCTCCAAATTCAAAGGTCAGAATGCAAACGGATTCCCGGAAGAGGGTCCGGGATGCAATGGCGAGGTCGGGGAGCACCGTGCCGGCAACACCCAGGCTTTCTGGGGCTGCTGGGCGATGTTCATTGAGGCGCACGGTAGGTGGAGAAAGAGAGAGAGAGAAAACCCCTTGAGTTGGCATGTGCGGATGCTGGAAGATTTTCGTGAAAGCTCACTCGTTTTTATTTTTCCCCTTTTTGTCTTTTTTGGTATCTTTATTTACGGAATTTTTGTCCCCATATTTTCTCCCCTTTTTTCTTTGTTTTGAATAAGCAAGTAGTTTGCTACTTAACTTACCTGGCTACTGATTTGTGGCCGACGATTGCGTTAAGTCCGGAACGAGAGACGTTCTCCTTGCGCGAAATTAACATCTTTGGGGGATTAAATCGTTGGGACTTTTATTCCAAGCACGAAGTGACCTTCGCAACATGCTAATTTCGACATTCCTCGGCCCGGTTTTAAGAGCGGATACTTCAAAAACGGCTATAATTACGGAGCGATTTTTATAAAACGACTATAATTCAAAGTTGGCTATTGAAGTGAATATTCATGATACCTTTGTCGGTAGAAAAACGTAAAATATATCCCTTTGTCATAAATCATAATCTCAATAAATGCACAGCATTCTTTCCATGAAACTATTATTTGTAAATTCAATATTATATATTGTTTTTTATAATTACAATTTTTTAGCGGTGTCTATTAACATCGGAATTGCACAAATATTTCCAATCGTACGTCCAAATTGTGCGATGCGTTTTGCCTGTAGTTTGCAGATTGCAAATTTACTCACGCACGCCATGTGATATATTGGTTTTTACTAACCTGACGATTAAATCTGTACCGTCGACCGCTTGTAACGCGCGCGCGCCGCGTCTAAAAAGGTTGAGTTACGCTCGCGACGTTTGTCTGATAAATGTTTGAGCTTATGAGTGTGTGTCGCTTTCTTCGCCTCACCTTTTTAGCGGCGCGTCGAGCGTGCGTAGTCTATACGGAATATCCGAGCTCTATCGTCTGTATATATACACAACATAAAGTAGGCAGATAACGAAAAGTAGCGGTTCTCTTTTTATCGTTTGTCCGCTCGGAGGACTTGCTTAGTGCCTCTCAACCTCCTCCGCGTCCACCCCCGGGGAGAGAAGTTTCGCGACGGAAATTCGCGACGCGTCGCGCGCATTCGCGAAGTCATCCGCGGATCCGGCGTGTTCCCGTCCGCGTCGCGGCCCACCGGTCTTACAACCGCGCCAAGATAGACAAACAATAAACAATGGCCCGTCACTTTTCATAATCACTGCCCACTCGGGATTGCGCATTGCCACTCGCGTATAGGTATATACACGCCCAGTTATAGCCGCCGCTTTTCACTTAGCGCAAAAGTAAACGGCCGGAAGGCTCGTACACACGAAATGACGTCAGCGTCGTGTCGTTCGCCGCGCCGCGCCGGGGAGATCGATCGCTAATTTAATCGTAATTACACCGGCAACGGCATCCGGCGGCGGCGAGTAATCCCGGCATCCGTGACGCGGCGGCCGTTACGTCGTCGCTGTTCGACGTTGTTGCTTTCGTATATCGTTATAATCCCGCAGCGCGCCTCGGTCTCCTCCGGACTCTTTTGACGGAGAGCCGATGGAGCGAAGGACGCGCATTATGAAATCGAGAGTCTCTCCCTCTCTCTCTCTCTCTCTGTCTCGTCTCCTTGCGCGTTACGATCTCCTCTCGCACGAGCTCACCGGGGAGCTTAAGCGCGGTGATTAATAACGGAAGCGTTAAATAATGCTCGCGTCTCGTTGCTCACGAATGAGATACATTAGCCGAAGATGTCAATCAACGGTCGCGAGACGATTCTCTTTCGTGGCTTCTACAAAAGACCTTCGAACAATAATACGTATTCGAAGCTCGACCAACGTTTTGCACGCAATGGAGTACAAAATGGAGTAACGACTGGCAGAAGTTTGACTGGAACTTTAATAAATCATAACGGAATGAAAATAATTCTTGTTCGTACATTAATCCAGAGTTCTAAATTCTATTCTTAAATCAAAGATTTTATATTAAGCTTGAGAAATAAAATGTTAATAAACAATATGTTCGTCCGACAAACGTTTTGCACGCATACAAAACGACTGCCAGAAGTTTGACTAGAATTAGAACTTTAATAAATCATAACGGAATGAAAATAATTCTTGTTTGCTAATTAATTGATTAATCCAAAGTTCTAAATTCTATTCTTAAATCAAAGATTTTATTAAATCTAAGAAAAAGTTTTATTACAATTTTTGTTAAAAATATTACTAGAATTGTATATCGTTGTTAGGCTATAATTGTACGCGATAAAATGGTAAAGATTGTCACCCAAGTATTCTGATGATCCGCCGTTCTTCGAATATTCGATAAGCGGGCAATGTTATCTGACACCATCCTTAAAAAAAGCCAAGAGGGTATCGCTTAAATTACTGTCGAGAATTTCCGAAAAGAATAAATACCAATGAATACATTCATTGACGTTTATCTTTAGCCCCTGCAACGTCAATTACTGTTCTCAGAGCTTCCACATTCCAGCATTCGTATCTACTTAACAAGGATTTACTGAAGAAAGCGTCAATATAAGTATGCGCATTTCTTCGGGATTAGTTCATGCCTCTCTTCTTCTGCCGATGCGCTTATGCCTTTCGTATTGAAACTTGACAGGGATAAAATATATATATTAAACGTACTTATTCTTATTGCGGCCAACTGATATTTATTTTTTAAGTAGGGTCTCTCTGTTATAATAGAATTCATATAATAACGTGATTGAAACATAAATATGTAAATATACTATTGAGTTATGAATTAAAAATAAAAATACAGTTATTATATTTTAATACTGTAATTATTAATTAAAATAAAAATATAAAGCAATCGATTTATTGTAGAAGATTTAAGAAACGCATCTATATCATTTTTTTAATAATCTTAATTGGATAGCATATGTCACATCGTGCCATAATATTTCATCAGTCGCGTCATTAGGCCTTTGGATTCGATCGTTAAATTGATTGTCTATCGGCATACATTGGCGAAGACGAGCCATTAAGGCCACGCCAATTAACGACTGACAATTCACGCGAAGCTATCTCTATAGTTGTGGCATTGGGAATTGGATTCTCCGCGGAATTACGTTAGCACGACTGTTAGAGATCGAAAGCTGGCCTTCGTAAGTTTAGACTGACTCTTCCCTAACGTTCAAAGTGTCGGCTGCGAAATCGTCGAGAAACCAACACCTTTCCTTGCGCTTCGTTATGCGATCTGCGGCTCCGTCCGATAATTTAGCCAGTCACGATGAAAGAATCTTTTTGCCAAGATTTTATTCTATCAAGGAATAGCTGATTAAAAGATCGTAACTGTATTTACTCTCTTACCAACATGGCTGATTTAACTGATTGATTACATTGAAACTTGTTCCACGAGACGTAACAGATTAGATTATCTTTCAATTGATCCTGTCTTTAACTATGTCAATTAAACTTAAAACGTTGAAGAAATCATCCTAATGTACGTCAAAACTATAAATTCATTTGTGCCATATAAGAAATAATAGTACAAATAAAAATGCTAACCAAGAATCGTTTTTTTTTTCTTAATTTAAGATATTCTCGCATTTTTCTTGATTGATATACGTGTAACTGTTTTATTATTTTTTCGAGAAAGATAAAAATACGATATATGCATTATAATTGACAAGTAAATATGTAGCAAAGCAGCATTTACCTGCCCTATTTTTCTCCTAAATAATAATTATTAAGGAAACTCTTTTGCGTAAATTTTTAATTAATGAAAGATTGACTTTGGATTCACAAGAAAATATTAAAAATCAAGTAAAAACCGTGAAATACGGATTTCTTTGCATATTACTCGTCAACTGCCATGTCTAAGCTGTTAATTCGAATACAGTTTCGAATTGTTGGCAAGGTGTCGAAACTGGGTCAAAGTTGGGCCCAACAACGAGGCGAGATAATCTACGAAGAACAAATGCTCGGTTCGCAGAGTAGAACGGAATGTCTGATTTCGCGTAAGCCGCAAAGTTCGTTAGGCCACGCGCACGTGCGTGGATATAAGACATTAATGAACTTTCCGCAGATTCGTACTAAGCAGAGTTTCCGACACATGTCACGCGAGATCTCTATGCCGTTCTGAAAAAAAATCTTCGAAATTAGGGTCATGCGCTTTACATGTCATCTTGTAGACTTTATTAAAATACGAATTTATATATATAATTTTTTTTTATTTAACGTATATTTTGATAAACGTATATCTCATATAACAGGTGGGCAACATTATATCGCAAATTGCATTCATGTTAACGTTCTCGCGACGCGTATCACGCAGGAGTCGTTGAACGCGTTACGCGCGTTCATAAAAATATTTGATCGCGATTCTCTCACGAGAGCGACAGCCGCACTCGGAAAATGTGATCGTTCACAGGGCAGGCCACTCGAGATTATTTCTAAATCTATATAGAAGTGCTCCCGAGAGAGTACATCGCATGTCTTTCTTTAACCTCTTATTTTGTGCATCGGCGGTATTGGGCTGACACTTCCCGCCGGCTTGTCGATCTTTTAATCTGTACCGGTCGATGATACCGCCGCTCGAGTGGCGTTAACTTTTCATACGCGGCACGATGATGAGGTGCCAAGTGTTCGTTATAAATCATAGCGTAGATAGTAAATTACACGAGTATCGATAAATCTACGCTAATTCTCCGCGATTACGGTTGTATAAGACCGATACGTGATTTATGCCTCGATGTCTAATTAATCTCGCGCGTACGCGCTACTTTTTGTGCCCATCAATTTACCACAACGTGACTGGTGCTTTAGATGTGTATGCATATTGTTGTACGATGTCTCTATTATTATCTATAGGCGATATAGTTAAAGTCGTAAGGCGTTTCGACATCTCGTGCCCAAATACCGAATACGAATCGTCCGTCCTATGACTTCAGGGATATTGTTTAGCATTACTCATTTGTGCTTCTCAATAACCGCGAATACGCTACAAAAATGCGTGATCATTAATTTGTGAGAAATCCCAGAGTTGACGTCGGCGTCCTTGCGGTTCCCGGCCGTCGTTGCGTCACGTCGGTGACAAAACGGATGGTCTCTCGAATGTTAATTTCACAACGAAATCGAAATGCGTATTCGATAACATCCGAGATGTTTAGTAGATCCAAAATCTATAATTTTATTTGTGATTTAATGCAGAAAAGCACGCGATATCTCCGACAATACCCCGTATTATTATGGATCGCGCAGAGTGGGCTTGGACTTTATTCACGTGGTCCATTGTCTTGGACTTTTGTGCCTCGCATGCCAACCGATCGAGCAGCTTGCCAAGCCGGCCGACCTTCCGTCCACGTTTCGCTCACTCGCTCGCGCCTACTTATCTACCTGTCTACCTGCTTGACCTCATCCAACTTGACCTGATCCGGTTGCTTGCGACTTTGGTTTCGTTATACTGACCTCGACCATCCTTAAAGGCCCATTTCCAGGCGGCGCGTTGCGTCATGACGCTCTCGCTGTCACGCCAACAGCATCGTATGCATAACGTTACATCGCCGCGACACACACACACACACACACACACACACGGCAATGTAATAGTTATACCTCTACTTATATCAGTGAGACGAATTGCGAAATTCAATTGTCACGGTAATCTATATCGTTGCTGTGTCAATGACAATAGACGCGGCGACACGTTGCCGTCTATAGTCTTTGCGGTCTATATAAGTGTCTACGGTACACACCCGCTATACGCTTTGCGCGGCGTGACATCAAGCAAGGCTGCGCTCGTTGCATAAATGTAGTGGCAATTATGATAATGGAATATGACACGAATTGTCAGCAATTACGCTAATGTGTTACCGAGAGATATTTCATATTTACATTGGCTATACCACGAATACAGGTGCACAATGCATTACGAGGCAGCCATTGCCACTGTATATATACACTGTATACGCACTCATAACGCAGCAGCCGCCGATGGAATTTCTACGTTTTCTGATATTTATGCTCTCTTTTGTGTGTTTGCAGATGAACGAGACGCTATACAGAAGAAGACCTTCACGAAGTGGGTGAACAAGCATTTGAAAAAGGTGAGACCGCTTCTCGAATTCTCGGATTCCCTCGCGTTAGTTTTATTGTCCCGCGGCGGTTTTTTTTCTCAATTCGCGCCAATCTCGTTCACTTCGCGCCGTCGCTTTTAATTAGCCCGATGGCACTGATACGCGCGAAGAGTATCCTCTATTGGAGAAATTGCGGATAAGTGCAGGAAATCTGGAGTGAATTACAGGAGGCAATTCCAAGACAATTATGAATTGTATGTAAAGAAATTCAATTTTGATCATTTGTAGCAATGAAAAATCAATGTATCTTTTCTCAGTAGAGGATGTTCCAAATCAATATTATTACCAACAACCTTAAATATTTTCTTTTAGAATTAAGTAAAGAAATTAATAATTAAGAAAGAATACGGTTCTGAAACACTCTGTATGTGTACTGAATGTGTAGTGACTTATGGGGGGTATTATCTTTGCCGGCCGTAAAATTAGCCTTTTTTCATGAATTTTTTTAAGGAAATCTATTATATACAGCAAAACACGGGTTTTTGCATAAACTTATATATTATTTGAACAGCAAAAAATTTTTTATTTATATAAAAATGTATTTTAATGCCTCTAAATGGCGATTGAATGTGACATGTTTTTCGAGTTGACGGAATTACGAAAAAAATGAATTAAGATATCGACTTGATTCTTTTTTCTTCTTGATCCTAATACTTTAACGCACTTTAATGAGCTAAAATGATGTCAATTGCCTGAAATTTGTAAAAATGGTAGCATTTGAAAAAAAAATTTTTTTTGCCCTAAAAATTTTTAAAATTTTTATTAATAACAAATTTAATGTTTGTTGTAAAATCATGATTTTAGTTCACGCCATGCGTTAAAGTATTAGGATCAAGAGGAAAAAAGAATCAAGTCGATATCTTAATTCGTTTTTTCGTAATTACTTCCGTTAGCTCGAAAAACATGCCACATAATTCAATCGCCACTTATATAATAAAAAATATTTTTTTGCTGTTCAAATAATATATAAGTTTATGCAAAAACCCGCGTTTTACTGTATATAATAGATTTCCTTAAAAAAATTCATGAAAAAAGGCTAATTTTACGGCTGACAAAGATAAACCCGCTCTTATGGCTTGGATTGACAGAATTGTGTAAAGCCGGAAGCACATGAAATGCATAACAAAACATAAGTATAACATAAGACCGCTGGATCAATGAGAATCTTATGTAAATTAATATGACGACTTTATACTGGCTGCTCATTGGTCTTAGCGGTTTTATATTATGCTTATGCTTTGTTATGCATTTCATGCGCTCCCGGCCTTACAACACTCTAGGTTTTACTTTAGATTTGAGGGTCATATGCAGCCTTTTTTACCCTGGTCTTATCGTTACAACTTCACGTCCACTTTTTAGGTAAACAAGTCTCAAATTTGTATGCGTGTGGTGGCACAATGATGTGCTTTGTCCGTTCGCGAGCTCTTCGGCCTATTGCCCGTGTAACTGTGACGAAATTACTTACGGAGGTGGATTGTCATTTCACGCACAAAGCGGTAAATTGTTTTGTGCCGAAGGATTTATGATTCGCGTAAATCGCGATCTGTGCGACGAAGGCACACGGCGCGCGAGGGAAAATTTATCTCTATTCGAATTATTTTTACTCAATCGAAGAAGACAAATTTATAACGTCGACGAGTACTTCGCGAGGCGCATAAATCTGCGAAATTGCGCGAAAAGACAGCAGCGGTGTGAATGGGCAGCGCGCGCTGTTGAGCCGAGACGATCGCCGTCGCGGCAAACAATGCAATGCGCTGCACCGCGCGAAAGCGTTAACTCGCTGGAAGTAGGAAACGCGTTAGTAGCGCGCGGGCAATCGAGGTTCGCGTCGCACAAATATACGCGTAATAGGGGACGACGCGCGCGCGCGCGCGAGTTTCCCGCGCGAGTTATACGCCACACGGGGGCCCGACCGCGCGACGTCCCGTTTCGGTTCCCCTCCGAACTTTCGAAAGGATCGTGGCGGCCGCGCGGGCCCCAGGCTCGCTCGCGCTCCCCGCTTTTAACGTCGCGTATATATACATATATACAAGTAGGCGTCTCGCGTGCGCGCGCGAATCGCCGCGTAAAAATGAGCAAACTCTCCGTTGCGCAACCACGGTCCCGATATCTCGCGGCCCCCGTGTTGCGTATGTGGCACGCACGTGGGTCGAAAGTATCTTGTCGCGCTCGCGCGCGAGAAGCGTACGACTATAGAAGGCATCAAGCGGGGGCCCCGCGAGCCCCGTGACATGTGGGCGATCGAGGAAAAATCGCGAGCGACGAATCGATGACACCGGCAAAAGAGAACTGTCTTCGGTTGCCCAAATGCTCCGCGGTGAACGAGAAACTTCACCGGCCTTACTTTACCTATCGCGCTGCGCCATATATCTATATACCGCGCGGAAAAAGACGTGACGTAAACACGCGCGCGCGGCATCTGCTTTTCCGCCTCGAGTCCCCCCCCCTCTCTCTCCCCGCTCTCGCGAGGCAAAGATACGCCGCGAGTCGGTGCCGTTAGGTTGATAAGGATTATCGTTAAGTGGGCGAAAATCAGATACCGATCGCGCGCGGATAGCAAAAATATACCGATGAGCTTCGATTCTCGGCATGCCGCCCGCCGCCACGGAGACGCGCTGCCGTTGTACTGTGTTCATACGTCCGGGATAAGAACGCGGTCAAACGTTTCTCGATAAGGGATGTGGCTCTGGAAATTCTCCCGCCATAAGGGGGAACTCGCACACTCGGCGCGGCGTTTGACAGCCGTTGCATTCGGGATTCTGGCGGCGCGGTGGGGTATTTGCATACCGCGAACAATCCTGAGAAACGTTAACCCGTGAACATTCGCGCTTTCGGCGATGCGCCGTGGATAGATCATTTTCTCACGTTGGTGATAAAATATGTATGAGGTATCTCATTATCTCGCGGTAATTTCGTACCTCGCCTCGCACTCAGCCGGTTACTTATGAATCACTGTTAAATGTAAAGTTCTTGCTAAAGGTTTTCTAGATCAATCGTCGCAAGATAAAATCGATGAAGAAGGCACCGTTACGCAGACAATCGCAATCAATTGCCACGTTGCGGGTTTACTGATAAGGCTTAATAATAGCTTAACGAGAGATATAGGCACTACGTCGAATGAATTCTCGCGATAATTAACAAGCGTATTGTTACTTTAAATTGCTATCGTTTATATAAGCGGGATTACGTAGGATTACGCGATACTAATCGGATTATCCAAGATGCCTCGTAATTGTTGCTATTTCTTTGGTATTTTCCGTCCACGAATGGTAGAAAAATCTCACGAAAAATCTATCTCGAGTTTTCCGAATTTTTCAGAGTGTCACGGAATTTAATTTCGATTAAAATGATGCCGCTTAATTAAGAAGGAGATACGTCCACATATATTTTCACCAGTAAATCCAGGGCAATGCTGTTGTGCACGCATCTAAATATTCAATTAACCCATCAATTATACTTAAGTGAGAGAAAATCATGACACCGAAGAAAGGGAGAGAGAGACCGTGCCCGCTTTCGTTCGGCGGTATGCACCGCGCGTATGTCAGTCAGGACTTAATACAGACAATGATTCATCCGTCACGGTGGAGCCGCCGCGGCCGCCGCGCGGCAACGAGTCGACTCGAGTTGAGTCGAGTCGAGCCGCGAGGCAGACCGGGTCGGCGGCTCCGGGAATGGTTCGAATCACGGCCGTATACGGGTGGAGTTGTCCCGTCGACGTATAATTATCGTAAGCTGGCATCGTTCTGTCGTGCCGTTTCCTGCCCACCGTTTCTCATTCCTCGCCTCACTCTCGCTGCGCGCTTCTTCCTTCGTCGATCGCGAATAAAACGGGATTGATCTCCGCGCAAAGCTGGCAGCCCATTTTCAGAATTTCGATGTTAACAAAGAGAAAGAGAGAGTCCTGACACTTGCCCAAAGGGTTTTAGAATACTCGATTAAATTATTAAATTTGACAAACGAAAAATTTCGGTGATTTGATCTGAAAAATGAAAACCAATTACATGTCTATTTTAGGTCTTTTGTCACATTAAAATGGGTTTTAACCCATTTAATATAACAAAGATTTCATTGTTATCATTGTAGTTAAAATTGATTTGAATTGTAATATTTTTCAGTGGAACACATATGAGATACTATCTAAAACTTTCAAGAAAATATCAGATTTCCCAAAAACTTTTTATCCACAAAGACTTGGAAAATATATCTGTCCAATGACTAAACGTTTAGGAACCCCATGTCTGGACACTTACACAAAATTTTATTAATCTCAAATACTTTTTATTATAATATCAAAATTTAATTGTAAAAATATTTAAAGATTAGATACAATTAATGTTGTAATATTATAAAAAACATCGTTTGAGGTTATTTATAACAAGTTTTTCTGTACGATATAGGTCAAATCACTGCAAGTACGCGTTTACTTAAAAGCGAAAAATCGCCGAAATGTTTTTGTTTCTGATTTGGTTCGAGTGTTAACTTTCGAAAAGCTGGGAAAAGAAAATAATTTTTCGCAAAAAATTGTTCACGTGAAAAGATTTATAAAAGTGATATCTCATAAATTTAGCAAAGCGTCATTTGCGAAATTTTTGTCAACAAATTTGGACAAGACCTTTCCTTGGCTGAAATTGGCAATCGAGGGAGGTCGTCGCAATGAAAGAAAGCAAACGTCTGTATTCTCGTTGACCGAAGTATAATAAACCTACGAACATCAAGCGTGCTCCGTGTGAATGGCGTTTTAATGATCGCGGCCTTCCACGTTGGCTCGCGTATCACGTGCACCTTTGTAACTCGACATAACGTTCTATTGTTGTTACGTGCGATCGGGTGCGGGCGGTCTCTCTGGTGCAACGAATAACGACTGCAGGGTCAAGGTATCACGAACTTTATGCGTCCGCCAATTATTTGCTCAAGCCTCACCTTCACGGAGCTCAGCCTATTGAAAGATTTTTGCACGGCGACATGCATTCGTCGATATTTACCGTCGAGCTATTGAATTTTTGGCGCCTCGATGTGTTGTTTATTGAGGAAAGACTTCGGATTCTGATTGAGAGAATATTTAGCAGTTTCGGGGGATTCTGCGCGGAGTTCGGGGAACTGAATTCATTTGGCGATCCCGAAATCTCGAAATGGCCAATTTCGCGGCATATAGGGGCACCGTAAAAATAACGACGATGTTTACGCGTTGCGCGATTACCGGTTACCAGTATCGACCCACGGTCGGTCGGTCGGTCTGTCGGTCGGTTTCGCGCGCCCACGTTTGGTCTTGCGAGCCTGACCTTATTCGGAAACCCTCTTCGGAGAGTGCCGTTCCCGATTTACCACCTCCCGCCCGGGTATAAGGTAGAGGTGGGGCCGTAGGGCAGGTGAGGTAGGTAGCGTTTTAACTTGTTCGGGGCGCCACCGCGAGACAGCTGCCCGGGTGCACGGGTGAGCCTAAAGGCAGGGTGCGTCGAAGGGGGAGAAAAGAGCGTTTTACAGCTGTTTTTAGCGTATAACCCGTTCTCTTCGACCGGGTATGTCTTTGATCACACAGCACAAATCCGCAGCGCTTACGTAACTGTAATACGTCGGCACTACCGGCGCGGCGTCCTGTTTGCAGGACTGTTTCTAAGTTTTTTGTTTTGTTATTGTCTATCACATATTATGTTTCAATATGATAGAATCTTTAAAAATTTCTAAATACTGGAGCACGTTGTTACTTATAAAATCATATAATTTTATATTTTAATTAACGAAAAAACGTTGAAACGGTTATAGAATATTATAAGTACCATTATCTGATAATTATTTTTAAATTGCATAGCGAGTTAATTTATATTCTTTGTGAATTTGTCGAATGCACGCTTTGTGTTTCCTCCGAAAAATTCGTATTGTGAAGTCTTCTTTCTCGAGGAACAATGTCTTAAACTGTTAGTCCGTTCACTACCGTATTCCGGTCAAAACGGCAGCGGAGTTGTGCGAATCCGCTCTCCGTAGATAGCAATTTCGTTGCTTCGCGCTGCCAGGACTTTGTACCGCGTTCGCGGAATCACGTATTACCGGAAGTGGACGATCTACGTAAATCCGAGGCCGGAATAGTGAACGGTAGCCCAACGATTCGTAGTAACGAAGCCAATCAAACTTTTCCACGCAAAATACATTATTTGAAATGAAAAAACATCATTAAAATGAATGCACGATTTACTCGTGACGATAATTGCGATAATTATACGTTACCGTCAAACGCGTAACGATAAGACCAGGAGCGAATCGCTGTACTTAACGTAACGTACCGTATCATCCCACACGATTGACTTAATTATATGTAAATCATTACTGCGATTATATCGATTTCTTGCTCTTTTTTGTGTTTCCTGCAGCACTGGAAATACGTTAAGGTACGTATCACTGTTCCTCTTAAAATATAGGAAAATGAAGATAAAATCGATCATTGGTGCATCGCCACATCGTTTTGGGACTCGAAACTTTTACGAAGCGTGTTACACTATTTAGTTCTAGAATAAACGTTTACACGAGTGGCATTAATTGTCCCGGTTGTAAGCGACAAATTTGAAATAATGAGGATTGTTACCGCAATAATAATAGCGACGATGTGTCAGTCTTTATATACGCGGTTGGTTACCCGCAATACGGCATTCCTCCTTAAAGACTTTTCTTAACGCGCATACAAATTACGAACGTAGCTCGCAACGCAGCCGGAATAATTACTTTCATTAACGTATCTTAAAAACATTCATCGTACCGTTACGTGTCCCGCGTCTGTTATTCTTATTCTCCCGTGCCGCCTCTAATGCCTCTATGACAAAGTGGCGTTCATGCCGAAACGGCACGTCAGGAATTACGGAGTCGCGTCACGCGACAGAAACAAGACATACCGGCCAGTAATGTTCCCCGTCCTGCCCTTTGCCGCACATCCGACGACCCTTCACTCGTGACTTCAGAATGCGAGGGATTTCGACTGTGTGTGTCTCTGTCGCACGAAGTGACTAATCACAGTCAATGTGATGGGACGCTCACAATCAATCATATTGTGCAAGGCAATTGAGCACTAATTACGAGGCATCAGTCTATCTGCGGGAGCTAATTTTAGCGTTGCAGGATATTTTCAGTACGCGAAGATAGTGATTGTAATAATTCTCTTAATATATTTTACATACTTATATTAGTTTTTTAAGTAATTTAAAAATGTTAAATTTGTTATACATATATTGCGGATTTATTGTGCGGAACACACTTGTAAAATAGGTCTTGTAAAGTTCGGAAGCGTGTTTCACGTGTTTTAAGACATTAAGAGATGAAAGAAGTTTGCACGGAAATACTTCTAGTTATAGAACCTTAAAACTGCTGAAGTCAGCTGTTTATTGTTTCTAAGTGAACGGAGTTTGCCAACAGTTGGCGAACGGTCGTCCGTCGCGGTTTGTTATTGCGCGGCTTAATGGAGAGTATACAGATTGCAGTAACGCAATTGTTACGGATTGTTATTAACGAATTAGTTCAACGTAGATACGGAACATTTGCGAGCTACGTACGGAAAAAAAATCTGATTTACTTCAGTTAACAAAACGTAATTATAAATATAAATAGGTGACGTTATTATTATAAATTTACTTATCATATAATATATGATAAGTAAATTTATAGGTTATATAATTGAATATTTATGTAAGCGATTTCGTAAGTTCATATGTTTTAAAATTAAAAAAAAATCTGCTTGCACATTGGGGGCAAACCGGCTTTCTTTTTTGGGATTTTAAAGCCGCTTTATCGTCATTTTTATAACATACTTTTTATGACTCACGCATTTTCGACGTACACGGAATCGTGTCAGTATTTATAGATTTTACGACACGTATGGTATAATCGACTTTTTTTTCGATAAAAACGGATGTACCCCGCTATTAATCCTATTCACACGCGATAGAAAGGAAGCGAGTGTCGCAATGAACGTAAAATGGAACGCGTCGTCGAAATCATCCTTTAAGACGCGTAGACGCGGCTCGTTGCAATTAGTTACGGTTACGAAAGGCGGATGGGAGGCGGATCACGCGCTGTTCTGTCAATCGCTTGACATTTACTCACCTGACTGTGCAGGACACGCGACGCACGCAAGAGTGCATGCGTGTGTGACGCACGCGAGTGCACACGCTCGCGCGCAGGGGCGGATAATTACAATTCTCTTTTTTAAAAAAAAGATACACGCGAATCTGTGTATAGATATAGCGACCCTAATGAAAATCGATTACATTAACTCGGGGAAACTATTCCGAGAGTTCGGGATACTTTAATTTTGTATCACGAAGATATTTTTAGCCGGAAATATTCGGCGAACGTATATACGACGAATCTAGAATGGGGGCGTTCGTTTTAATATCGCGCTCGATCACGCCAGCTGCTCTCGAACCCCTAAACATTATTTTTAAGGGCACTTCTCGCGGCCCCCGAAAGAAGTCATTATCCGCCCGTGCCCACACACGCGAGCCTCTCTCTTTTACTGTAATCCACGGTGACGGTTCTCATCGCTGTCTTTTTCAGACTTACACGTGTCTGCACGTGTGCGTCCTTGTGAACAACCAACCATGCTGTTCCCCCACCGTAAGTTCATATAGCTCTCGTTATCCGGCCGCGACGACATGTGCATGATTTATCATTTTGTTTACACTGGTAGATCACAAGTCGGCACCCGCAGTGTTACGAATTTGTGGAATTATGTAAAACGCGCGAGGAATGCGATATACGTGTACAGATATATCGCGCGTTCGCCGATATGCTCGCGCGGCGGCCCTCCTTCCCCTTGTAACGAGTGTGTTTCTCCCGTGTTATTAACGCGTCATTGTCTGACTAACACCTGCAACGTGATGACGTATTCGCCAGTGCATGCTCGAGTTGACCATTGGTCGACCGATATGGTAACGAATGCGCCGAGCTTAATATGTGTTTTTAAAACCGGTCTGTAAATCAGCATGCGTTTACACGCGCGCGCGTAATCGCATTCGGATTCGGATGTCGGCACCACAGAGTCGAGGAAAACGGCTGATTTCAGGCATCTCGATGATTTTTTTTCACCGTTCCCGGTTTAATTACACGGAAAGAACGATTTTGTTGAAAGGTCTAAAAATTTTGCTAAATACAGATCTGAAAATAAATCTTGTTCAAGCATCAAAATAATTTGTTGGAAAGTTGAAAATTATAAGCGTTGCTACAAAACGTTTTGATATTCTAGCAATTATTGTGACTTTCCAATAAAATTATTTTGATTATATTGAACAAAAATTATTTTCAGATCTGGATCCAGCAAAATTGTTCTTTTCGTGTACCGCCGATCTTACTTTCTTATACTTCTCCGTACGCATGCTTGATCACCCGAGCTTGATGCAATAACGCGATACATCAGAATTGTATTGTACAGTTTCAAATATAATTTCGCGCGAATGTCGCATGTTACGTCATGCGCAAACAGTAGCTATGATTCTATTGACGATACTTGTGCACATTTGACTCATATGTCCCACGCTTTCGCTATTTACATTATGCGTATACGTAACTCTCAGCATTCCTGCGGTTTTTTTCCTTCATTTTCCATTTATGGTAATCGCTTGAGTACATCGCCGATGGACTATAAACCCTTACGCATTCTTATTTTCCTACTTGGCTCCCTTGTTTTTTTTCCTCTACGTTAGTCGTTTTGATGTTTTTTTTTCTTTCTGCGCCGCCAGATGTGTACTCGACTCGATGTGAAAAGCGGCAATTAACTCGCCCCTTTTGGAATTTGTTGCAGGCGAACAGACATGTCGGGGACCTGTTCGAAGATCTACGCGACGGCTACAATCTCCTCTCCTTGCTGGAAGTGCTCTCCGGCGAGAAACTTGTGAGTACTTTGCCTCTCTCGCGATGCTCCCGGAACGATCTTTTCTATATTTACTCTCCATTATCTTAAGAAGATATTAAGTATCTGATCATGTATTTTCTTGAAATTGTAGTAATTTTAGAAATTGTACACGGAAAGAACAATCTGAACAATTTTGCTGGCTACAGATCTGAAAATAACTCTTGTTGGACCATCAAAATAAATTTCGCTGGAAAGTCAAACTGATTGCTATAGAATATCAAAACGTTTTACAAGCAATGCTTATCATTTTTGAGTTTCCAACAAAATTATTTTTAGGTCCACATTTTTTGACCTTCCAGCAAAATCGTTCTTTCCGTGTTTTTTTATACTCGTTATGTATTTTCTTCTTAAAGAATGAAATAAGTTCAATTTACTAACAAGGGAACCTCGCGAAGTGTCAAATTCTGATTTTAATGAAACTTGGTACACTTTGACACACTTGTACACTTGTGTACACACAAGTGTACACTTGTACACTTTTACTCACGTAAATAGATGAATTTAGAAATTATCAGTTGGTGCTAAAAAACGGTTTAAAGGGATGAATCCACCCTTTATATGCAAATTAATTCTTTTTTTCTTTCGTTATATCTTAAAAACTATTTAAGATATCAAAAAATGTTGTATACAAAAGTTTTACAGTAAAATTATCTTTATTCATTTACGTTAATAATATTTTATTTTAATAATTATATTTAAAAATTTTTTTGAAAATAATTATTTAAAAAAAATTCCATTAACGCAAATGAATAAAGACAATTTTACTATAAAACTTTTGTATACAACATTTTTTAATATCTTGAATAGTTTTCGAAATATAACGAAAGAAAAAAAGAATTAATTTACATATAAGGGGTGGATTCATCCCTTTAAACCGCTTTTTAGCACCAACTGATAATTTCTAAATTCATCTATTTACGTGACTTCAAAGTGTACCAAGTTTCATTAAAATCAAAATTTGACACTTCGCGAGGTTCCCTTGTAAGTCGAATTTCGTCGCGGATCTGTATTTTGCGATGGATGCTTCGTAAATTCGATTTAATTACTTCGTCGGCAACGGAGTATCGAGTCATTGAGTTTTAGAGTTCTGAACTCTGTACGCGCGCGCGGCAATTGGATCAACAAGCGATAATTGTCCCCGATCGAGCGTAATTAACGGCGAACCGATCGCGTTTTCTAGCCGCGGGAGAAGGGGCGGATGCGCTTTCACATGCTGCAGAATGTCCAGATGGCCCTCGATTTTTTACGGTACAAGAAGATCAAGCTTGTCAACATCCGGGCGGAGGATATCGTGGACGGTAACCCGAAGCTCACACTCGGCCTGATATGGACCATTATCTTGCACTTCCAGGTAAGTGGCTCAGCCATTTTGCGAAACGTGATGATAAGCGGCGGTTCCTCTCGCGAGTTAACGATCGCAATAACGACGAAACCCTCAAACGCGAGCCGTGGTTCATCTTTCGAGGTCGGACCCGGTCGCGTCACGAAATAATAACTACGCACCCCACGCGTTTATATGTCGAATTTGCCAGTGGCGTGCGAGTCACCGCAGTGTCGTAAATTTATGCGTCGCGCGCTCGACAAGCTGCAGTATTTTACGTCCGTTTGGTATATTCAGGGAGTTCCGGAAAGCCGCGTGCTCCTCTTTGGCTGCGGGACTCTCCCGAGTCGACTTTTCCATAACGAGAGTCGCGTTACAGAACCGTCATTGTCATGCACGTCACATTCTTTCAGTTTCCCGTATATTATGTATTTCGACAATTAAGTTTCAACGAATTTAGATTTTGTTGGAATTCATCTACATGAGACGCGGAGAGCAAGCTTCACATTTTTCCAAATTCGAAGTTTAATTTTCGCTGAGTCGGCGGCATGATTGATTTCCTACATCGCTTGAATTTTTCGAAACGTCAATTCCGAAATTATTACCGCTTCGTTAAAATAATCGCCAGTTTCATCCCGGCTTATTTTCTGGTATTTAGTATTTATAGCGCGGCGTGTATAATGCAAATGAAGCGGCTGCAATGTCAGCATGATGGAAACCGCCCATTGCTGTAATGTGTCCATCGGACTATACGATGCGTCAGTCAGCCATGAAGCTCGATAGAAAGTGAAATACACGCGGCGAGCATGTTCGTGAAGTACACACTTTCTCGTAATTTTAGTTACCATCGAGGCATCGAAAAATTGTGATCGCGTTTAAAAACAATTTGGAATTGAATGCCTTTAAAATGTATATATTCACATCGAATCTGTACTGAATCATAATCTCTCGGGTAAAGAAGGACGAGTTTGAATTTCTCCAAAACGTTGAGCAGCAATTCGTCCCTCCTCTGAAATTGCCCGTGCGTTATTTTTGCCGTTACGATTTTAACACTTGAGCGGCAATTCGCGATCCAGGAATATTCATCAGGCTTTTATAATCGATACGTTGTCGCGACATGGCTGGCGTCATGTCGAAAGTATTTTGCATTTGTGTACTCATGCGCGTACCGTTGAACTAACGGAATACGTACGTTGATTCTACTGGGCGCGGCAGTACTTTCGTCGTGTTGGAAATGGCTACTCGGTCGCTCGCCGCGGAATGGGCTAGCTTGGGGAGCGTGCAGGGAGCGCGAGCGAGCTTTTTCCTCGATGTTTTCACCGTCTCCGGTATTATTACTCCGCGATTCGCAACACGTCGGCGGAATGCCACATCGGACGGCGAAACGTCGAAAGTTGCGTCTAGAGCTGTCCCTTTCGACGAGCGTACATACGCGCGACAGCTCGAAACGGATTTTGCAGCGCGCGAGGATGTATTTTTTTTCTTTAATTATCAGACGCGCGCAGAGGGAAGGCGTGCGCACGAATAATTCGCAGGTTCAACTGCCCGTCAATTTCGACATTCTCGTTTTATAACCGTCATCCCGTTGTCGGAGCGACGCGTCGCGCCAGTTTCGTAATGGAACCATCTTTCTTCCGCCCAATTTGCGTTGTCGCGCCGATGCCCGCTACCGCGAGGCAAATCCTTCGTGAAGGCGTTTCACGCCGCGCGCGGCGCGGCGCAAAACGTTTCTCGGTCCGTTGCACTTCGTATCTCATCGGCCAGTGGCCTGTGTCATAAAACTTGACAGGTTGACTATTAGAGTGTCGATGAACTTGTTTCCCGGTTCTAACAACGTGATTATTTATAAGCGCCGAGCTTCCGCTTCGCAGCTTCTGGAAAAATGTCTCCCGCCGCGTCGTCTCTCTCTCCCGTTTCTCTTTAACCGCGACGCTCGGAACGTTGAAATTCCGTCGGCGATGGGCGTTCCATTGATTTCTGTGATGTAAGATATTTAAACAACGTTTAAGCGGCGCGATTAGCGTGCACGCTAATCAAGCGTCGCGCGCGCATACCGCGCGATAGATCGCATCTCGCCGGTGTCGCGCGAGATATTTTTAGAGCCCCCGTATGTCTCGATGTAACGTTGTGGTAGGCGCCGGTAACGAATACGTATACATATAGCTCGTACGGAATCACGTGCATTGCCAAAGAAAAGCGAAAGCGAGGACGGCCGCCGGCTCGCTTCTCTTTGCAAGACCGGTCGAGAGTTCCGCACGGCACGAAATATCTGCTCAATCTAAAAGGACAGGGACACCTCGCACGTGTTATCATTTAGTGTTACATGAGGGGTATAATTTATTAATTTCATTGAGGTGTATAGAAGAAATCGTACCCGCTGTTTTGCATTCGAAAGCCTCGATTTTTGCATTCTTGTATCTTTATATCGCCCAGCAATTTACTTACGTCCGTATTTATAATTATGTTTCTTCTAAAGAACTCGACTGAAATCAACCTTGAGACACGGCTTAATAAAGACATCGTGGAAGTCAATTTGATATTTGTTACATCATATTCGCAATTGCGATTTAATTGAGGAACTCAGATGAAGTTTATCTTGACACAGCCTGAGCTTTATTTCTTAATCAATTATTGCGGTTCAATAAAATTGATTCTCGAGAGATGTTTGTATATATACGTATGATTATAATTTTTTATCGTATGGCATATTTCTGGAGACTCGAAAAGAGTACGATTATTTGCATGAGAAACTTCAATAGATTTTCAAACATATTTTAATTGTAAAATTAAAATTACTTAACACACGAAGAAAACTTTATTCTTTAAATTGTACATTTAATGATTTTTTTAAATTGAATAATTAATCATTTTTTGTCATTAAGAAGATTAAATTTACATTTAATTAACGATTAAAATTTACCATTAGTAATATTATATATACTTATTAATTAGATTAAAATAAATTCACTCGATAATTAATCTTCTGTTCACTAGGTGGGATGTGATATACCCCAGCAAAATTTAAATGCTTAAATTTAGCTAAGAAATAGTATTATTTTTGTTTTCTTGTTTTAAAAGATTACAGAGATAACTATTTTGTTTTATTTTTATATTTATTATTTTTATATATTAGGGAACAAGAATCGACATTGTGACAGTCGGAATTATTGTCGTATTAAATTAGTATACTTAACGTGAAGCATAACATGGGGTGTGAGATAGCCCCTACATGGTTTGCCACGTTAATTTGTTCCATCTGGTGCACGGAGGGTTAAAATTCAAGCAACAGCATTTTTATTTTGAAACTCAATCGAATATAATTGATCTTTTATCTTAGAAAATTATTACACGAAATGAAGTGCAGAATGTGCATCAGTAATAGATCATTTATCAAGAAACTGACTAATTATTTATAAGAAACTGACTTATTATTTATAAGAAACTGAATAATGTGATCTTATTTTATAGACATTAAATTGATAAACATTACGAGATGGTAGCAATTCTGTGGCCTTGGTGTTCGTTTATTGCGACGTTGTTTACGCAAGGTCGCCGCGTTATCATTTGCTCAATAAGACTCGACGACCATTCGGCAGGTAGTATCGCGACTCACTTTGCGTGTTGTCCGCGATCTCAAATTTACTTAACAAAATGAAACATACCCGTGAATTAATTAATTTAGAATTGTTAATTTATTTTTATGATTTTGAGTAAGCGAGTTTTATTCTAGTTTTTCATTGCTTAGCTCATGCATTTGCTTTAGCATTCATATGATAATTTTATTTTATATGATTATGCAAAGTGAAACGTAAATTATTCCATTTGATATTCTTCATTGCAATTCATTAATTTAATAACGTGAAATCCGGCAACTTATCGTTTTATATTACGGTGTATTCTATCAAAAACTGGTATATTTTAATAATACCAGATTTCTCACGTCCCATTTTTTAGAATTAGCTGAATACATTTTTAACTGTTAATCTCCAATCAAAATATGAATATTGAATTTATGTCTTATGATATAAAACTTTATTTTGAGTATCTCGCCTGATACACTTTTTCGATGCGAAGTTCATGCGTAAATAACTGTAAGTGCATGGACTTTAGAGTTTCTCTACCGTTATTGACGAACACGCGCGACGAATGAAGATGCTGCGATCGACGTCGATTGTCCGTATCCTCTGGCATAAGCGTGTGATATCGAGCGAATCTCGGGACGCTCGCGCGACTCTCATCGAACGTCGCTTCTGGTATTCGCTTATGAATATTTCTTTTCATCGGTCGCGCTGCGCTGCCGTGTCGCCCCATCGGGCATGCATTTATGCCGGGCGGGAGAAGATCGTGCGCGTTTCTTTTTGAATGAACGACAGTAAAAAGCCGAGGCGAAGGCGCGAACCGAGTAACCGAGTTACGCGATCGTATATAAAGACGGCTAGTGTTTGCCCCCGCTCTGTTGACGGCCGTCGCAGCGACAGAGAGGAGGAAGATTATATAGAAGTTCCAGATGGAAATTTAAATTGTGGGGAACGATCATTTGCATCTGCCGCGTTCTTTATTTTCTTCTTCTTTTCATTCGTGGTCTTCTTTCGTTCATCTCCATAGTTTTCTCACACTTCATAGTCGGTAAAATTGAAAGATGCGGTTTAGATATGATTCGTTCAGAATTTTACAGTACCTAACATTCCGCCTTTCGCGAATCTTTAGAAATAGCCTTTGACTCCTTGATAATATATAATCAGATGGTTCGTGTGACGAGCGTAAGAAGGAAACTGTGGCACTCGAGAGACATGCGAGATTACGTCGTGGAAAATACCCAGACGATTTTTAATTTGCATTATTAACGGCGCCAGAAGTATTAAGTATAACGAGTCGAACGTGTACTTAATAATTAAGTATAAAAACCCACTGTAGCCGCCCAGTCTAATGGTGAATTTTCTTCTTTTCTTTTGCGCCGCAGAGCTGGCGACGCAAGGTAAGTCGACCGCTTTACATCCCTTAAAGTGACGGGCACCCCCGAGCGGGGGTGTTGACGATGCGTTTTGGGAACCAAAAGTGTTTACGCAAAATGCAAAAATCTTACTGTAAACGCAAAGTTCACGGCGATGCATTATTTTCTTCTTTACCGACGATACTTCGCCGTGTACGATCGCTTCGTTAAACACAGATGGCTCGTACAGGTAGTTACACCTGTGGAATCGCCAGCTCCCGCACGGTTGGCTGGATCCGCACAGTCGTGTGGGCTTCAGCGAACCCACGGACACGAGCACAATATCTGCAGGCACTCTGACGTACATTTACACGTTACACACACCCACGTACACACGGTTTTATATGAGCGGATAGCACAGTAAACATTTAGGAAAACTGTAGCGAGGCTTAATTAATCTTAAGAACAATAACGTAAATAAGGATAGAAATAACAAAAATGAGAACAAGAGACTCGTATATATCGCGTTTGATATAGACGGGACAAGATCGCGAAAGTTACACCTCATTTTTTATTTATATTCTCTAATTAAAAAAGAAGGAATTGCATCGAGCGAATGAATGAGCGCTCAGTTTTCCACTTGGTTCCCACCTAAATGCCAACACTCGATCGTAATTGTCTTATAAATCTTATTCATAAAGGATGAAAGTAAAATTCACGCTTATATATGTATCTAAATATTCAGAGATTTTTGAATTGTGTCTGTCTTGTTTAAAAATTCACGAAAATCTTATTTAAATAAAATTCTCTCATTTCTTTGGAAGAATTTGGTCGCAAGGAAAGAAAATAAAATTTTTTGTTTACGCACGTATCTATCTAGAATATTCAAATTACTCAGTTATCTGTCTTATTTAAAAATTCACGCAACATTATTTAAATGTATCTTTTTTTTATTCAAATATATTTTAAATACCTGGATGTTCTTATAATTTAGCTACGTACATAAATTGAAATAATGAATATCTCTGAATTGGGAGAAATATATTTGAATTCAAAATTAGGTTTCAATTCTCGCGGATGCACGAAATTATCTGTGCAGAATTTTTTTCTTAAATAGAGCGGTAAATGTATTTCTTGATAAAATCAGCGCAACGTGACTGATGACGCATTAGTTGCACCATTTCCTAATTAACGAAGTTACGAAATATCCTCGCGACTAAAAAAAAAAAAGATCGGGATTTATCATGCTCACTGCCTGTTTCTGCCTGCCTGGCCACGTGCCAATGTCCTAGAATGTTTTTATCAGAGGCTAGCTGATGTGTCGGGTTTGTATCGTGAATATTAACGGCTCGCCTTGCTAATTTTCACATGCTCGTCCGCACCGCGACCTCCAATCTGCGCAGCGACACGATTCGACTACAGTATCGCGGTATACGCAATTATATATCTGTAACCGCGAGAGATTATAATGAGGGAAGCCCGAAACATTTAATTTACTTAAGAGAAGTGCCGTGGTATTCTTATGTAAGTGCTCGCGCACGTGGAATAAGCGCGCGATGTTTTTGTTTCGCGGCAAAGTAGCGTGGGTGGAATTGGCGATAAAACGATCGCTTTACAAAACATCGAATCGCGATATTAAGCTCCGCAGGGTAGGACTGCGCTCTCGCAGTCGAAGGTCTTCGTTAATCGATCGCGCGCAAATTGTCGCCTCGAGGAATCCATTAAATTTATAAGTCTGCCGTAACTTTTCTTCTCCGTCAAATATAATTTTATCTTTGGATGCTACCGCATTTACTGCGTCTTGATAACCTTATTTTCTTACGCTTTATTATACACTTTGTCCAATGACTATTATGTTGAATTGTTACATTGTGAAAGAGTCAGAATAACAACTTTAAATCGTATGTTTAACAATTATTTGATAAAATTTCTAATATATTAGATTAATCTGTTTTAGTTTTTCTTCGCAAGAATGAAAATGTTCATTGTTGGAATAAGATTTGATTGTCATTTCGTCTGTTATTTTTTTTTTGGCTCTTTTAAATAACTTACGGACGTGCCGAGTGATGACGCTATTATAATGAATGACATCACCTGCGCGAGACCATTGAGAGTGCGCAAGTACAGGTTTCGAGATGCGTGGTTACGAGTTTTCACTCTCTTCTGCACGGCGATGAAGGGAAAGGCGTCTCATCCGGAATCGTTGCCATTGGTCGCCGTTTTCGCAAAACCGGCATGTCGTGACGGTATTCGGAGTTTTTCTACCAAACTGCTCGTCCACGCTCGATTGACGTGGGACGTGGCCTTTAATTGCAATACTTATCTTGACGCCTGACGCCGAGCGAAAGCTGATGCTCAATACACAGAGACGATATTAATATTATATATCTTGTTTTTTTCTTTTTTAGCCGTATATGTACACATACAATAGGCCTATTTAAATATCTTGTTTGCTTATTTATAAGCCTTTTCTATCATTACCGTCGGGGAGAAATTACTCATTGTATTCGTTCGCTGTCACTTTCTTATTCCATTGTACGAAAGAGATCGCTCCGTATACGTTTCTGGCGTCCGCGATATAATGCGCACGTTACAGCGGCCGGATTGTATTCCGTCTTCGCACCAAAGGCAACGAATTAGCGTACCCACGACGGCGGAAGCCACGACGGAGCGAATCAAGTAGCCTCGGGTGCGATGACTTCATATCCGTCTGGTGATCTCGGCGTGTGGTGCAGTCGGTTTAAGCTCAGCGCCGTACTGCAATTATAATATCTGCACCGCGATTTAATTAACGATGTAGGCACGTCGCAGACAGGGACTTGACGTGGCTAAAGATATTGTAATTTCTCTAAAAGATACGATTGATAAAACCAACAAGGAATTTCTATTTAAGGGTACGTTTCATCTAACGCTCGCAACGCTCTTGGAATCGTTTTATTCTTGTTGTTTATCAAATGTTAAATCTTTTTGTTTATCAATTGTTGTTTATCAAATGTTAACGCTTGTGAGCGTTACTTTTCTTTGTTTAATATTTGATAAACAACAAGGATGAAATGATTCCAAGAGCGTTGCGAGCGTGTTAAATGGTAACGCAGCCCAAATAGGATTGAAATAGATTGAAATAGAATATTCTGCGTACTTAATAAGGAGCCAATTGCATAAAAGGGACGTTCCTCTTATCGCAGAACGAAATTTAATAGATTGCAAACGTTATAGGATATTTGGCCGTTGCCACAATTACGAAAGCACAGCTTTACTTTCCTCTCTGTCCCGCGCACCAAAGCGCTACTCGTTCGCTGCCGCCTTTCATTTTCTCTCGGATCTTCTTTCTTTCCGAGGACTCATCAGCGGCCCGTTGTAAGTGCCGGCACGCGTATGAATTTGCAATGAAGGCGCACGATTGTGCGCCGTATTGGTCGGACTCGTGCACTTCAACCGTCTGAGAATTCTTACCCTCGCTTCCGTACTTGTTTTGCTTTTATTCCACCTTTGATTCAACTGTCAAATGGTATTATTGGTTTATGCCGCGCGTATATCTTGGATCAACGGATACGGGACCCGGGAGTCTGTACGCTCCGTGCAGCAGAGCAGGAAAAGACTGAGGGGCCGCGCAAGTGGGTCGCTTTTCCTTCCTGTCGTTTGTACTCGCTGTCCAAATGTTTTTATGGCGTACTACGGAAGACAGGCACGACGACGTATATATACGATCGCAATTTGTCCCGATAATGACAAGAACGTCCGCTATTCGGACGGATATAGGAATGAAGTCTCGCGTGCGTGCATTATTGTTACGTTCGAAAACGCTATTAACGAGGCAACAAATTATCATGGAAGTCGGTTTTTTTCCCGCGCCGGCGGCGATTACGACATCGCTTTTCCATCATTCCATTATCTCAATCGCCCTCGAGCGGCATAAAAGGCTCGCGCTACGTAATTATCTCATTCGGATCGACGTTACCACGTTTGGTCCACTGGGAATCTAAAGCGCGTATCGATACTCGTTTCCGATTTACGATCCACATCGCGTGACATTTTAGCTTGCAAACAGCTTATTAACATGAAGACCTCGCTTGTTTAAATATTTCTAAATATTTATAATCAGCGCTCGGAATACGCACGGCCCAAACCGGACCCACGCCATTCCACAAACGAGGAGATTGTTTGTTCGTTAGAAGTCCTACGTGCCACTGGTGCGGCGCATGCAAATGATACGAGTATCTTGCGCGTTTTGCAGGAGCGAATTCTGTTTCCGCATATCTCTGGAAAATTAACTCTGCTTATTCTGTACAGAATTTAATACAAACCTACATTTCAGTTTTCTGGAATTTCCTTCTGAAAACATACTGCATTTCAAAAAATAATCGCGGAATTCAGATTTGTATCTTTTAATACTTCTTTCAATTTTTTCAATTTGGAACGTGAATCTGTATGAAGGTACAGATTATTTTACATAGTGATTATATCTTTTAACTCGTAATTTTTCGTATTTCGTATAGAGTATCCGATCTTGCGAATGCTCTCATCTCGTTTCTCACGAATCTCTGGTTCTGTTATCGTTATCATCGCGGCGCTTATCGTTGCGGCGCTTATCAGAGCTTCACCCGAATCCGAAACGCCGGTGACGCCATGCGAGAACCCTGCCGATTGCTCGCGTTTCCTTTTTAGGCCCGTCCGAGGAATCTCGGTCTTTACCAAGGTCGCGTGCCCGATCGCGGCACGGCCTTGATATCGGGATAACCATACGCCACCGCTCACGCGTGAATTATGCACGGTACCGTTTGAGACCCTGACGAGCGGAATGTCGTGGGACGGCGGCGCGTTAAGATATGGGCACGCATTATATACGTGTATCCCCGCGCGCGCAGTTCGCTTGCGTCGGCGGAACGCAAAATCTCTAGAAAAGGAAAAGGAGGAAGGACGCAGCGACGTCCGGAGGAGAAGGAGGAAGAGGAGGAAAGGAAGAAGAAGAAGAAGCCTCGCGGGGTCTCCACCGATCGTAATACCAGACCCCACCGGCGCGCGAAGTCGATCAATCCAAGGACGCATGCGCGATCGATCTCGATCGCGGCTCGCGATGTACAGCGGAGCGCATCAATGATCTATTCTGCAGTGAATCCCCTCCTTTCGCTGCTTTGAGGAAATGTGGTAGGGAAACACAATGCAACACACATTATACATACACATCGACGAGACGTTCTTCAATAGAAAACGACTGGATTACAAAAAAAAGATGAAATTAAATGTCGAAAAAAATTCCAACTGCAGGAACAATTTAATACGAAAATCTAAAAACAATAAGATTTTAGATTTTAGAAACAATAAGAACATTAGATTTTTTTAAATCAGTAAGAGAAAAAGAGGGGATCGTGGACACGTCATTAAAATGTCGCACCGTACATAGCGGCGCGTCGCGACGGCGAGGTGCGGCGAGGCGCGCGGTAGCGCCAGGTGGGTGGTTGGCGGTAGAAGGGGGAACGGCGGCGCGAGTGAAGGGGGGGGGGAAACGTCTCTCACCTGTGCGCATTTCGTTGGCCTACTCTCGCCACGGCGGCCGGATGCTACGCGGCGATCGTCCGGCGATCGTGTCGCGCATATAGTTGCTCGTCCGTCGTCAGTTAACTCATCATTCTCGATCGTCGCCGTCATCTTTATCCTCGTTAGTGCTCGCGATTGCGTCGCACGCGGTCGGTCGAGGGGACTTGTCGGTGTTTTCCGCGACGGGAAAACGTCGTTCGTCAATCGTCGCGATGGTGACCTGCACGACGACGTCGAGTGCGTGTTGACGAGAGCCGCGAGCTGTCACAACAACATTCGCCGCGCACGCCGCCGCTGCAAATGCATTTCGCGTAAATGCCTCTCGCACCCAACAGGCTCGCGCTCTGTGTGCTTGTCTCTAACCGGCGCGCGGTTCCGCTTTGCAGCCAGACACCGGCGTCTGGCTCTGGTTAACGTGCCGGCGTGAACGAGCTACAGTTAGCGCGATGTTTCAACTCCGCCGGGATCGCCGGCGAAGGCACACCATTAAGAGGCGGACGAATAGATTTTCGCGACTGCCCGGATGGATGGATGGATCCAGATGGTCTAGCGACCTTAATGGAAGAGTTACACGGCATAAAAGCATTTATCGTCGAGGCGACTGTAGCTCGGACTTTCCGGTGCCGGCCAGGCGATCGTGTCATCGATCTTTCCTCGAGTCTAAAACGAGAAAGTGTATCAACCTTTATATACTCGTCGCACGTTTTATCACGATTGTTCGATCTTCGTTCCATGTTGTACATCCACGTTGAACCTCGGGGGTTACATCTGACAGATAAGCAGTCACATGATCGTACATCATCACGTTAAATATATGATGCTACACGATTTAAATACGAGCCCATGATTTCATTATTGTCATACTAAATATTGTTACATTGATTTACATTGAGCGCAAATACGAGCGGTCGGGCCGCGGTTTCATCCGGTTAAACGCGAATTGAATACGCGAATTCGACGCAAGTCTCGTATGTATTCTCGAGGAAAATATAGGAACAGAGCAGAGCAAGCGGTTTGGTGCACGCACGGCGACGTGATGCGGCGCGTGTTGTCACGTATATGTAAATGAACGAACGTTGCAGCTCGCGAGCGAGTCGCGGTTTGAACGACCCGATAGCGGAGCCTGCGAGGGGGAAGGGAAGGAAGAGGGCGATACGCACGTGTGTGTCGCGATACGCGGCCTCGTCGATCCACGAAAATGTCGCTGTATCGGTTCAGCAAGGGGGGCAGGCTGTTCGTGCAAGGCACGAGGGAGGACGACGATCGTGATGGCGTTTCACCGAGCCCAACGGGATCGCGGTCCGCCGACGATCTGCGAGCTATATACACGAAACGCCGATTGTCGACCGAGGTCTTAGGTATAGTAAATCGAAATCGCGGAGATGGCGGAGGGAAAGGATTCGCTCTGACGTTTCGCGCCGTACGTTTAGACGAGGAGAGAGACGACGCCTCGGGGTCGCCTAGGAGAGAGTCCGGGGCCGGCTTTGACGGGTTTGCACGAGGTAGAGAAGTTTGACAGGCCGACTGCCAAGGAGGAGGCGCGACGACTAATTTCGCGAGTACTAATTATCAATTAGCTCGAAAATTAAGAGGGGAAGATCGTAATCGCGATCCTCGGTTAATTGGTCTTTACGGGGACAATGAGAAATTGCGAAACGTGTCTCCCACGTCTCCACGTAACGTACGATTCACCTTTCTATCTATCTCTCTCTCGGAGATAAGAAACGTAATCAAACAGTCTTATATAATGAAATATGTAGTTCATGACCTAAGAAATTCGCAGTAATTATGCGCCGCCGCGCCGCGATTTTGAGTTGCAATAGCGCACGCCGGTATCGCGCCATAGCATCGACGCACAGCGTGCGCAAGCGGAGAGGTTCTCTCGCGAGTGTTTCTCCGCGGCGCCGCCGGTTGTCCTTTCTCAGCGAGGTATAATAAACTGTTGCGTCACCGTGAGACTTAAAGAGACTCTACCACCTCGCGCGTATACTAAATTCAGTTGCAGTTTGCCGTGTTTCTGCAAAGTTAAATGGCTAATGTTTCCTTGTTAGTAGTTGAAGACACGCGTGTACAGACAGTGTCTCGCGTCTTTTGTCGAGAAAACGGCAATTATAAACGTAAGACGTTCGCAGCGAGGCTGTCGACGGTATTATTTTCGAACTAACGCGTCGTCAGGCGAATCCTTTTCCAAGCTCGATCAAGTGGGATCCGTTGCTCCGATCAACGGTTCCCTTGCTCGATCGACGTTTCCTCCTATCGCCCGCTCGCGCTGCTCAGGTTCGTCGATCGAGTCGACGAAAACGTCGAGACGCGGCGAGAACGGCACGAAGCGCATCGTCACTCGCATCGTCCGCAAGACCACGACTTTGACGCGCGGCGAGGAGCGTAGCGTTGCCGAGGACCTCACGAAACGCGCCCAGCCTAGGTACCTGCAGGACGCTAGCTCGACGACGACCGTAACCCGGCACGTTCCAGCGAAACCGAAAACTGTGCGGGTAAGCGCTTCTGTGCGCGGAAAATTGCATTCCGAACAATCTCGTCGCTTGTACGTATATATATTAAAAAGCGCGCTGGCTTTGCTGAAGAAGACTGCGACAATTGACAGCTCGAGCTGTATATCGTCCGAGAGTATCTGCGAAGATTGACGGAGCATTTAGTGTATGCGTTCACAGCTGAGAATAAGCCGAGCGTGACGTTTCAAGCGGCGGAGAGATTTGCGTTGAAACTCACCGTGGAAGCGTTCAAGTTAAACGCTCATCCGAAAGAAGCGCTCTCTCTCTTTCTCTTCCGTCACAACGGGATGCATCGTCTTAATTAGGATTAGAGCGGATGCAAGAGAGATACGCTCGCCTTCGGTCTCTCGCAAGTCTACGCGGCTCTCTGTTACCGTTCCACTTAATCCGCTATTTCGCCCCCTACAATTAACCCGCGAAGGAGATAGTATTTTTCCCGTGTCGCCCAAGCAGCGGGTTCTGTCAAGCCAGCGGCACGACGAAGAATGAAACTCGGCGAAAAAAAAAGCGGTTTCTACTTATTTGTCGATGCTCACTTTCGACGTTACTCAATCGTGTGACGGACGAAGTTTGCCAAATGTTCTCAAGACTGCAGAACCGCGTCATGTGTATCGCCGACAATGTTTGTTGGACTCGCTGAGCGCGCTTTCGGTATTTCGCCCTCGGTATTCCGTAAATCAAATCGCGCGACGATCGATCGATTTATTTATTTGCCGGCGACATCCCTTCTGGCTCTGGCAACCTGTTGCTGCAGAATTGCGTAGGCTGGGGGGGGGGGGGGGAAACAGATGGCACGACCGGGACGAGCGCGCGCAGCCCATCCGAATACCTATCGCGCGTATCTCGCGCGCGAGCGCGAGAAAACGCGCGAGATGACCCGAATACTAATGCCGGCTTTTATCAGTGCCAATGGCAACGATCTCAAACGGTCGCGATCTCGATTTAAGCGTCGGGTGCCAATGTCAAGTCCGCGCGCTGCAAGTGGCATAATTTGTCTCTATTATTTCACTACTTGAGCGAGTTTGGTAGCCAGCCAGGCACGATGAAGTGCTTTCATCGTTGAACATCTAGGAGAGAAGTGTGAAGTGCTTCACACAAATATCGCGGAGCTGCGAGAATCATTTCCTGCATTAATTACGAGAAACTTGAGATATCTTGAAATTTTACAAGAAAAATACGAATAAAACATAATACGATTGAAAATATGTAGGGAGAACAAAATTTATCGGAATTTGCGATATATACTTTTAAACGGAAGAGGTTTGCGTGGTGCTATTATTAAAACGGCGCATCATTCTCCTGAATGATTTTATTCATAGCTGAAGAGCCACCGCTATAGATACAATTTTATCAGTTGATATTTTTACGTACGTTAAAGTGGTAAGCAAAACGACTTTAGTTCAATGAACTTGACGTAAACGTAACAAACGCGTTAGGTAACAACGGCACATAATTTCCGATAATCTGAGCGTATGTAAGCCGGAAAATACAGGAAGATCTTTTACTGGCGCGATATAGTAACATATATATTTACGCGAGATAAGATAAACTGTTCAACTGTGACGTGAGAGAACTCGATTTCTTATCCTAATATAGAAAAGAAAACACATTTACGCGAGGCAGCTGTTTTTTTAGGATTATTCTGTTAATGGTCAACACAAATCTTTACATTACCGAATCGAAACTAGTGCGAGTACCGATAACGCCGATAAGAGATTGAAAAGAAGAATGAAGGATAAAAAAGATTAAAAGTGTAGTAATACTACTCGAAGTATTACTTCAAAATCGATTCCATGACCAATGCTCCCTCGGCGCCGGTCGCTAAGTAAAATGTCAATAGTTCTTGAAAGGTTGCTGCTTTCAGTTTCCATTAACGTTCAGTCAAGAAAATAGAACTGTGGAAGGTTGCAAATACATAACGCAATTACATAACGCGCACAATTTTATGCTTGATAATTTTAATTCAAACCGGTATACATGTTAGCTTTCGAATTTAGCTGCAAATGCTCATCGAGCGTGTTACTAATTAAAGGTTTTAAAGACTGCTATTCTTCGAGAACATCGAGCGATTATCTCGGCTATTTGCTGCAACAGCGAAGTCGTGAAATGACACATCGAAGGGCGGACCAAAATCTACTTTCTATATCTGTATATTTTTAAGAAAATTTTATTGTGCATTTTATTAAAAAAAATCTAATTTTTATTCTTCCGTCTGTTTTTCTAGATATCGGACATAGTGGTCGGTCAGGAACCGAACGTGACGGCGCGCGAGGCTCTTCTGCGATGGGCCCGACGATCGACCGCTCGATATCCCGGTGTACGGGTGACCGACTTCACCTGTTCCTGGAGGGACGGTCTGGCTTTCAGCGCTCTTCTCCACAGGAACCGGCCGGATCTGGTCGACTGGAGAACCGCGCGTGCAAGCCAGCCGCGAGAGCGGCTCGATCGGGTCTTCTTCGTCGCCGAGCGCGAGTACGGAGTTACGAGGCTTCTCGATCCAGAAGGTAACGACCGATTATCGTGTCAATCAAGCGTACCGCACCGAAATGCCGCCCTAATTGTCACTGAAACCGGTTGGCCGGACGACTGGCCTTTGTCCCCCGATCGCGATTTGTACACTTCGTTTTTCTGTAAATTTTGAAGCAGAAGAATACTGTAATATATGTGTGTATGTGTATGTGTGTTTGTGTCACATACTTTTTTTTTATCGTCGCGTTATCTCGCGCCGCTCTTGCGGTTTCATCTTACAAAGACCGCCTTTCACGGGCACACAGCCCTACCTGGATTTCTCTCGGTTTATGTATGCCCGGTGCGTGATGTACAGTTCCCGCGGGTTCTAGCGTGGTGGCGGCGCGCGTTCTTTCTGGTCACGGTTACCTGACCAGAATCGCTTCCGGTCTCGGTTCGTACACCGTAACGTCGCGCCATCGGTAGTCGTCGTAATTATGCTTTCTATACTCGCATCTTGCAGCTATCTGACATTGGTATCAGGTTGCGAGGAAAAGCGAAACGTATCCGCAGATGCTATCATAAAAAAAAAAATATCAATAATTCAATATGACTTGCGACAGATTTCTTCAGTAGGAATGGATGAATAACATCCGGAGTTTTAATCTTCCAAGCTATCATTGGTTTATTAGAATTGATAACAAAATCACTCTCGTTTTTAAGATATCACTAGAAAATGGAACATCTAGAAATTTAGTGATTAGTAAATAATTTATAACCAGAAGTAATTTATTATATTCGCATACGTCGCGTGACTTACGCAAGAATTCTCGTGTATCTAGATGTTGATACCCCCGAACCGGACGAGAAGTCCTTGATAACGTACATCTCTTCGCTGTACGACGTGTTCCCGGAGCCGCCGGCCATACATCCTCTGTACGACGCCGAGGCGCAAAGACGGTCCGCGGAGTATCGCGAACTCGCGAGCTCGCTTCACATGTGGATCCGCGAGAAGACGGCCCTCATGCAGGAGCGATCCTTCCCGCCGACCCTGATCGAGATGAAGAAACTGGCGGCGGATAGTACGAAGTTCAAGAACGAGGAGGTGCCGCCGCGGTACAGGGACAAGCAGAGATTGACGTACATCTTCCGGGACCTGCAAAAGTACTTCGAAGCGGTGGGCGAAGTGGACATGGAGCCGGAATTGCATATTGATATCATCGAGAAGAACTGGAATCGCTTGATAATGCTGCATCAGGAGCGCGAGCAGGCTATTATAGACGAAATTAAACGGTGAGTTTGTTTGTTAGATGAAATATGTATATTAACGCGCACGCACGTATGTGCATATATAGGCATTTCTGACTATGTCTTTGTACATTGACAGACTCGAGCGGCTGCAACGACTCGCCGAGAAAGTGCATCGCGAGATGAAAGCAACCGACAACAGATTGGTGGAGCTCAAGAGGCGTGTGGAGGACGAGGCGCGCCGGCTCGATCGCGTTCATCCTTTGGAGGCGAAACACGCGTATGACCTGCTGGAACAGGATATACGCAGCACGGAGATCCAGATTCAGAATATATTCACCGATGTGCACACCCTTACGGAGGGTAGATACAGTCAGGCCCTCGAGCTTCACAAGAGGTAAAATTGTTGATTTTTATCCTTCGAATTATTTAATTATAATGAACTAAAAATTCATACGCTCGGAATATCGATACGCGATTAAGAATCGTCCGCGTGTGACGGCGGTGCGTGTTCTGTTTCTCGAATGCATAATTAACATTGTTTCTTCTCTCGTAATCTTCGCTAATGAGCGAAGTATTAGCGCGCTTTCCATCGCCACGGCGTGGCAGCTTTCGAAAATCAAGTTATGCACGTATCGTGTTCAGCGACTTTCCAAATATCTCGGAACATGCGTGACCATCTTGTTAAGCAAGACGAGATTGCTTTTATTTCCAAGTTTAACGCAGATCGATATATCTTCAATTTAACTAATTAGCTAATGTTTGTTAGTGCAATATTAGAGAACGTCTTGAGACAAAATAATAAGAATTAACATGACAGTTGTTGAGACGAAACGTGTGTCTATTTGTTTCAGAGTGCAAAAGTTGCATCAACGATGGGTCGAACTGCGATCTCTCCTGCAAAAGTGTCTGGAACGACCGCTCTCTACGGTTTCCTTCCCCGTGGAGGAGCGAGTTGTCACGAAACACCGCACTACCGTCCACGAAACACGATTGGTTGATACCAATCCACACTTCCGCGCGTTGCACGACTGCATAGACTGGTGCAAGAGCAAATTGAAGCATCTGCAAGAAGCTGATTACGGTTCGGACTTGCCCAGCGTGCAAAATGAATTGGATGTACATCACCGCGAGCACAAGAACATCGATCAATTCCAAAGCAAGGTCGACAAGTGCGTGCAAGCGAAGAACAATTTCCATGGCGAAGAATTCACGTTGTACAGCCAGCACCTCAGCACTCTGCAGAAGCTCTACGCCGAGCTTCTTGCCGTGTCGAACAAGAGGCTTTCCGATTTGGACACCCTGCACGATTTCATACAATCGGCCACTGGCGAGTTGGTTTGGTTGAACGCCAAGGAGGAGACAGAAGTTACGCGCGATTGGAGCGACAAAAACCTCAATGTGCAGAGCATCGAGCAATATTACGAGGTTTGTTATTATTGAGCAGCTCTGTTTTTTTTTTAGAATAGAAGTGATGAAAGTCCACCTTTGTGCGACTCGTAAGATCTATAAACTGCTGTATAATGTAATTTGATCTGCGCTATCTTTATCAATATGTAATATATAGCTCCTGTATTGTTGAATTGAATTAATAAATTAGAAATTTCTTTTTTGTGAAGCAAACGTATGGATCTGGTATAGAGGTAAAATATTCCACGAAAATGCTCATACTTTTTATTCTGATTTAACGTTTAATTTTGTTTTAGATATTACTTAATATTTCAATTTTTAGTTATAAATTTATATATTCATAGATTTCATTTTTTAATATAAATGTTAATTCAATATTCTACGTAAGTAACAATATTTTATTATCCATTTGCAGTCTTTGATGAGCGATTTGGAGAAACGCGAGATACAATTTTCGGCAGTGCAAGATCGCGGTGAGGCGCTGGTTCTTCAGCATCATCCCGCGGCGAAAACAATCGAAGCTTACATGTCCGCGATGCAAACTCAGTGGGCCTGGCTACTGCAACTCACTCTCTGCCTTGAAGTGCATCTGAGACACGCCGCGCAAAACCAGCAATTCTTCAAAGACATTCATCAGGCCGAACAGTGGATCTCCAAACGGGACGAAACGCTGAATACCATTTACTCGCAATCCGATTTCTCACTGGACGAGGGAGAGCGGCTTTTGAAGGGTATGCAAGAGTTGCGCGAGGAGCTTAATAATTATGGCGATCATGTACAGAGACTCGTGGAGAGGGCAAAGGACGTCATCCCCATGAAGCAACGCAAGCAACCTGTCACGCGACCGTTACAGGTCACTTGCATCTGTACCTACAAACAAGTCAATGTAAGTATTTCTGAATGGGGAGGTGGAATATACACCGCATTTAAATATTATACATATATATATATATATATATATATATATATATATTCCTTATCTATTTCGTCTGTGTAGATGTCCATCGAGAAAGGAGAGCAGTGCACGCTGTATGATAATTCCGGCAGAGTTAAGTGGCGCGTCAAGAACACGCAGGGAGTGGAATCTCCTGTGCCGGGTGTCTGCTTCGCGCTGCAACCTCCCGATAAGGAAGCGTTGGATGCCGCGGAAAGATTGAGACGACAGTATGACAGAAGTGTCGCTCTCTGGCAACGCAAACAATTGAGACTAAGACAAAACATGATATTCGCGACCATCAAGGTGGTCAAGGGTTGGGACCTGCCGCAATTCTTGGCGATGGGACAGGATCAACGTACCGCTATCAGAAAAGCGCTGAACGAAGACGCGGATAAATTGCTGTCCGAGGGAGATCCGACGGATCCGCAGCTCAGGAGATTGAAGCGAGAGATGGCGGATGTCAATCGGCTGTTCGACGATTTCGAGAAGCGCGCCAGAGCCGAGGAGGAATCGAAGAACGCCGGGCGTATTTTCAACGAGCAAGCGTCTTCGCTTCAGCAGGCGCTCGACGAAGCCGAGCGAATACTGAACGTGCGCATAGCCGCGCCCCTACCTCGAGACCTCGACAGCCTGGAACACCTCGTGTTGCAGCACAAAGACTACGAGCAGAATCTGCAACGCTACGCGCCGGAAGTGGAACAGATGCAACAGACGTTCCGCGGAATCACCCTGAAGACCCCGGCGATGCGGAACAAACTCGATAATATCATGAGCAAATGGAATCATCTGTGGAATCTGAGCAGCTTGTACGTCGAGCGCCTGAAGTGCGTCGAGATCGTGCTGTCTAGCCTCGAGGAAAATACGGCGGCCATTTCCGAGTTTGAGATCAAGCTAGCCTCCTTCGGCGAGCTGCCATCGGACGTGAAGGGCCTGCAGAGCGTGCTGGAGGATCTGATGGTTCTTCAGAACGCTATCGCGCAGCAACAAGTGTCGGTGGATCAACTGAACGAGGACGCGCACAACGCCCGGCGTCTTGTGGAGAAATCGAGACCGAATCATCGGGGCCCGCACGGCGACATGGACAGACTGGACGCTGAGGTCAACAAACTGAACGCGCGATGGACGAACGTCTGCGGACAGCTAGTCGACAGGCTGCGCAGCGCCGAGACAGCTTACGGATTGGCGCAGCAGTATCAGAACTCGTATCAGAACGAGGTGGACTTCGTCGATGAGTCGTACGTCAAATTGGAGGTGGAGAACGCGAAGGTAGCGTGAACGTTTCTCGTATTGTCTCTCTCTTTTACGTGTTGTCAATAAGATCGTTAAAAGTCACAAATTATTTATTCGGATTCAGAACCTGTTGAGCCAGGTGTTGGATCGCACGCCGGCAATCGAGGCGGTGAATCTCACGGGCGGCAGACTGATCCGTGAAGGAAAGGTGAGGAAATGTGGATCGTAATGTATAGTTCGGTGCCTAGTAAGCCTCATAGGTAGCCTTAGCTTACGGTGTGAATGCCTGCATGAATGGAGTTCTGCGTGTGTCTTACATACATACAGGTGTCATCACAGTCTATTTGTACGCGCCTCGAGATTTTTCAGAGATCATGCGCGCGACGAATCTTTTTTTTCCCCTTTATTTAGCGCTTTCGTCGGAGCGGCCGCTTTTTCTGGAGTATCGAGCGAGCCAGTCACAAGACGCACCGAGACGCGTTTTTTTCTTTATCTGCTGTGTATAAAACATGAAACGTTCTTTTACAGTCGAATTTCTGCTGCTGTCCTTTTTCCACCGTCTTCTCGATGTCATGTCAAATTTTCTAGCGGTGAAATTCTCTATTTGCGTCCGGGCCCCGTGCCATTAAAACGGCACAAACCATCTTAACCGCCATTCATTAAGTAAATATACTCACTTATGTAACGCAGCAGGAGACGATACGATCTACTAGCAGCGCGCATTTGTAATATCACTTGGCCTTTCTCTCCTTTTTTAACTTTATAACAGCAACCCTGTTAACACAGTTACATCAGAAGCACGGTTGAATGAGCTGCACGACCTCGTTTAGCGGCGACTTAGTAGCCGATTTTTTTTGTAAAGATCTAGATATCGCATATCTCGCTTAAGCGCTTAACACGATACAATTGATATTTCCCCCGAAATGCTGGAAATAGCAGATAACCCAGTGAGGTATAGCATGCGCAGCGCAGCGAGATGGAGCCTGACCGATTAATACATTAGGGAAGTTTGCGAAGGTACACGTAATGAGTACTCATAATTACATTTTGGCACGAATTAGGCATATTTCTCTACCATTATTAATTCTAGCGCGATTTCATTGATCGCTGCTTGTCCTGGTGACGCGACTACCGTAGTAGTACCCGAAATTATTCCAAACGCGTTCAGATTAACGTATTACACGCGCCACGGGAGTAACCGGCAGCTACCATTAACGCACCCGTTTACCGGAAGTTACCACATTGGGTTGTCGAAAAGATCGCACAAATTAAGCAAGCCGCGCGCGGCGGTTTTAACGCCCGCGTCTCTCGCTGTCGCTTTCGGAATCGCTAACGGTAATTGTGCCGCACACACACCGCCGATCTAATTGCACTAACCATAACGGACTAACCGGAAACCCCTAGATCTACGGACAAAGGCTCCGAGCGTTCAAAGAACAATTGGAAGATATCTGCCCGTCGTTGGACGCATCGGTGAAGAGGCCGCGGCGAGATTCCGTTATTACAGTCGATAATGTTGCGCGCGATCTAGATACCTTGAACCGAAGATACACGACCCTCGTGAATCTGCTCGAGGAGCGAGTCAGGCAGCTGGCGCTACTACATCCTGAGGACACTTCCTTACAGGTGAGTTTTTCATTTTTCTATTCTTTTCGCGATCGAGATCGACTCTCTGAGAGTTAGGCTGTATAATGTGTTTCTGCGACAGAGAATCTTGGATTCATCGGTAGAAAGGAAGGAAAAATAACGAGTCCTCAACATGTTTGATATTTTTTTTTATAGAAATTGCCATTCGTCATGTCTCGGCGTAGAATATAAAGTATAAATCGTTCATTGGAGTTGTTTTTCAAGAGGGTTTTCCGAGAGGAGTTTTTCTATCGCTAATTGAGCAACCGAGGTCGACTTGAAGGGCCGTAGGCGAAGTGGGCTGCCGGATATTTTAGATTAGGTTTAACCTTCGCCACGTGTGCGCCGTGTCGAAACGTGAACGGAATTAATATTGAACCAACGGCAAGGCCTGCAATTTGCATTGCCGATGGGCGTCGAGTATCCGCGAAGTGGATCCGCTATTACATCCTCGATCCGTAACAACTTCTACGTTCGGCGAACGGCTCGTCGCGCGATAACGAATTAGAACTATTTCTAATCACGCGAAGGTGATTTATTACGTCAAAGTCGTTCGGCGCGCATCGATCCTCGCGGTGAGAGAGAACGTTAACTTCCGTACATGAAAAGAACGATTTTGCTGAAAGGTTTTGCTGATTACAGATCTGAAAATTCATGTTGGACTATCAAAATAATTTTGCCGAAAAGTCAAACTGACTAGAATATTAAAACGTTTTACAGCAATGCTTATCATTTTTTTAATTTTTAACAAAATTATTTTCGTATTTAAATTTTTTTGACCTTCCAAAATCGTTCTTTCCGTACAGTAAAAAAATGATAACGACATTAACATTGGATATTATACAACGGACGTTTTTTTATTATATTACGCGTACACAAGTAAAACATTCTTTAAATAAAATTTTGGGTCAAATATGAGGTAAATACATGCAGAGATAAATGTGAAAGTAGAAGTGCTCTCGGTTTTCAATATGCTCCTCGAAGGTAGTGCTTGCGACAGTCGGGTCGGGACAAATCGATTGAAAGGCACGCGTGGCCTTTTTTTTGACACGAAACGAGAGAGGCGTATCCTCCGAGAAAATGACTCGATCGAGATTCCTCGGCCTCGGGGCAAACGGGCGTACGTGACATAAGCTGAAATTAATGAGCGGCGATGAACGAGCGCTCTCATGTCGAGAATCCGTATGTGTGTGCCCACATCTCCCGCAGGTATAATTATATATTCCGAATGACGACGACATCAGAAATAGCGACTATTTTTCTCGGTATTATTACGCGTTTCGCCAGCCATAACGCGTAATATATACGCCGGAAGGCGTGCGAATACATTCTTTTTTTGTTCCTTTTTTTAATTGTGCAATCGCCGGTTCGCGTGCGCTCACGCCGTCGTCAAGCTCGCGCGCTATCACGTTCGTCACGCCGATACCTCGAGGTCACTTACTTCCTCGGTCGTGATCGAGCGAAACAGCCGCTTTTGACACGCGACCGACTTTCGCCTCCGATTAAACGGCGGCTTTTCATCTTTCCCGCTCATCGTGACGGTCTCGTGCGAGGATCGATAGGACCGCCGCGATGTGATGTCGGTGCGAAGAATGAAATAGCAGTGGCGCGTTTACACCTGTTGAGACCCCCCCATTGTGCCAATTTAAGGTGAAAAATGAGAACGAATGCACGTCCGTTATATTAAACGCGTTTAATTTAATTACGTATATTTTAATTAATTTCACCGTGATTCTTGAACAGCTCGCGCGAGTTCGCTTTAACGGTATCTTCTCGGTGTCTTCCCGTCGCTTTATTTCAATGAACGTCTCGCTTTGCCAATTAAAATCCTCAATTTGAATTTACGGTAAAGAGATCAGAAATGTGCGCGGTATTTTACGAATAAATTTCAAATTTCTGCTGCGACGCGAGCGTCAGTCAAGATTAATCGGAGAGGCAGGACCGTCAGTCTTCAGTAATATCTATAATTCTTAACGCATCGTCGCGAAATAAGCATCGCAATGTATTTACGACTCCGATCCGTGTGTGACAAGAAATATTAAACGAGCTACGACCGAGTCGCATCGAGCTATTGCCGAAAAACGTGAAATAGGCTTGCCCTCGAAAGTGAAATGAAGGCGAAGTCAAGATTTACGCAATCGGAATTAACGACGGTCGTCCATAACGCGGACTCGTGGAACCGAGCGATACTCGATTTTCTGTGACTCACTCGAGAGAGAGACAGAGAGAGCCCCGGGCTCCTAGAGCGGCATGAACGAAGTGCCAGTTGTGCGCCCACGCTTAGACGCGCCACTGGACCGGGATGTGCGTCGGCGCCGCCACTCGCGTCTCCTCCGAGGGCCGGCGACGTCGTCGCGAGAGGGAGAGACGAGCCGCCGCAGTGAGGGACCGTCGGTCGCGCAGCTGACCGTCTGCCCGACGAGAGAGCATGCTCGCCGGTCGCGTAAACCGATTAGATACCTCGTCGTCGTGAGCGCGATAGGAACGCGAGAGCGTTTTCGCTCCGACGTGCCCCGATGAGCGATCACGATGATCGTGCGAAAGGTACAGAGAAGGGACGCGGTGCAGTCGCGAAGGGATACACCGGGCGTCGCGTGCGCTCCGGAAACGGAATGCATCGATATATCCGTTCGGTGAAATCGGATACCGGCGATTTCGAACGTGTCGAGAAGCGAGTGATAAATTGAGACGAGAGGTTGATTATGAATTAATTTTGTTGCCGGAGCGAGACGTGCGCCTGGATGACGCCCATGGGATGTCGATCGAGTCACATGTTTGCAGCAACAATTCGTTGTGCTGGAAACTGCCCGTCGATTTTGACACTTTCGCGGATTAATATAAGAATACCACAGGAATGGAGGGATAAAGTTCTTAATTTCGGTCTTTGTTATTTGATGTATTCGAAAGTTTTAAAATTGATGTAAATGTGACGAGGTTTTGGAGGTTGTTAGTTAACATATGCCAAAACGAGACATAATCGTGACTTGGAATGTTTCTGTGGTCCTCAAAAGAATGACGGATCAGCTGCAGATTCTCTGCAATTCTAATATTACGTGTCACATCCCGTTTACAATACTTTGGGTACATCTGGCGATACTTTTTGCGGTATCATTTCCGTTAAAAATAATCGAAAAACTACTTGCCAAATTACTTAGCTCGAGCGTGAGTTCGAATAAATGAATGTCTCGTGGTCGGTGTTTGTTGTTACCGTGAATATCTGTCTACTTTATTGCTGACACTCACATTCATGAACTCACATTCATGAACTTTATTGCCGACGTCTATATTCGCTCTCGGATTTTATCGCGGAATGCAAATGTATATACGTTTAAATTAGTAAAATAAATCACTGGAGTAATAAATTTTTACATTTTCGCGGCATATATTACAAATTTAATGCTGATGTTTTCGTTTTTATCGAAATTAAGCGAAAAATACTTAAAGTTAATTTTTATACGTTTTTATGTGTTATATTAATTTTTACGTATACAGAATGCAACGTTCGCCAAACTTTCATTAGCGTTCGACTCGTTTCGTTTCTGATTAGCCTTATCGGCTCACCGTTCTGCGACGCGATTACGCTGCTCCGACAAGGTAAACCATCACATCGTCCACTCGTATTTCTTATCGATAGCGCGATTTTATTGGAAATCGATTTTCGCGATCAGAAACAAGAATGCGGACGCACACTTGGATTACGCACGTTGCACTGCCGACTGCATTGTCATTTTTCCCGGGGCAGCTCGTCGTTTGAAAACTCGCCGGACCAGCGTACCTAATAGCAGATTCTTATTTTAACGCGTGCACAGAGTGACCCAGAAACTGATCGAAATACTCGAGTGAGAAAAGAGAGAAGACAGAGCGGTCTTGTAGATCGAATAAAATTTCTTTGTATCCAAAATTTTTTTTTACTCGTTTGTTTCAAAATGCTTTTAATCTTCAGTTCCTTGAAATTCAAAGATTATATTCACATTCTGAAGATAAAACGACCGTCATTCTTTATTTGATTTCCGTTTATCGCAACATCGTAAATGCTTTTAAGTGACTCTGCTTTTACGTGTATATGCATGCATCATGATCAAACGGCGACGAAATTGTCTGACAGTTAAGACGCAACGCCTGAAATATACCGTGTGTATATACTGTCTGGCCAAGTTGAACGACTTCCCGATTACTTTTTGAATAAACAACACGTGACAACGAAAGCAAGTAAATTAATTTTTCATCAATATAATCGTGCAACCGGTACAATAAACGATCAATTGTTCGAAGGTCAGCGATCACATTAATCAAATATATTTCCTTTGGTCGATAGATTTACGATGCAGTTAAATCGAGTTGTGCTTCATGGTCACTTTTAATACACATTTCTCGTGTTCTTGTTAATTTTATTTTTATTTATATGAATTGCTTTATTTGTATAATATGAATTAATGCTGTTAACGTCAGAAAGCTGGAGATATTTTGTCGATGAATTCGGGAGACGCATTCATACAGATTGCTGTAAATCAATTTTTTTATTTTAGCAATTTTGACGATAATTTAATCTCCTTCAATTTATCCGCAGCGGCGGCGACTTCTTAAAATTCTTTCAAGATTTTAAAGTCAATTCGGTTTATGTCAAATATTTTTACAGATATTCGCGTCCTGTGTTCAATATTGGACGTAGCTGCTTGATTATTATGCATTGAATTAAAATTTATGTATGCATATAAATTTTACGTAATGTTTTCGCGTAATTGAATTATGTCTCATCGAGATTTCAAGGTCCTCCGACTTGTTCTTCATTTCGCATCGAGTTGCACAAACATGTTCTTTCATGTTTTCTCGAGTTCATGAGTTGACAATGAGAAAGCCATCTGTCTTCGCGATGACATAAGCAGGTGACGTAGATCCACGGACACCTACAACTGCTAGGCAAGACCGGTGTATTCACGTTCGAAATTACGCGTTTTGGTATGCGTGATACCTCTTGGAATTAGGTAATTAAAGGCAAGGCGTGCGTCGCGCGGAATAAAATTTTGCGTAAGAGTGGTGCGCGCTCGGCGCGTGCGTGAGCAATGCTATATTTAAGAATCGTCTCGGCTGAAAGATTGCGGCGCGGCACGTGGTCCAATTATACGCTGGTCTCGCCGCATGTAAACTTATGCACCGCCGCTGACTCATTTAAATGCATGCAAGAAATCCGTGGACGATTACAGCGTGGCTGACGGCGGTCGTTAATTGGCTTTAGGAATCGAAGATCGACAGATTGACCCAGATGTACCCAGTGTCTTCAGAAAAAACAATATTTTACGTAAACTGCTTTCATGAATAGATTCAATTACCAAGAATTAAATTTTGCCTTAAAAGTTTGATTTAAAATAGGAAATTTTATATTGAAAGTTATTGTTCTTTTATCATTTATTGGTTTTTATTGGAAAACAATTGAAACTGCAGATTTTTTAAAGTAACTTGAATTTTGAATATACCATATTCAATGTAGAAACAAATATATAGCAAACATACGTAAAGCGCATAATTAGATATGTTTCCTGCAAGTCGCAAAATGTTTACTTTCAGCGTGTTCTTCAAGAACAAAGGCCACTGCGGACGTTCCGCACAGAGTTCAACATATATGAAAGCACTACTAGCGAGGAGCGTTACACATCCACAACCACACATTACACCCAGTCGCAGTGAGTATGACTTGCGTTAGAAGTTGCAAGTACTGGCTATTCGCACAATTGAAAAGTACCCTTATCCGCTACATAGTACTCCACGATAGGTGCTTATTCTCCAATCACCTTAGATCCGTATTAAAATGGATCTTTATGCTTCCTTACGCGATAAACGCGCGGTGCGTTTCGATCCGACGTTCACGCCTCTCGATGGCTCTTGCCGCAGATATACCTCCGAGAGGCATGAGTCCACCGAGACGACTTTCTCAAGTGAGACCTCGAAGCGAAGTTACGGCGCGGAGCAGACCGCGTATCGTCCTAATGGCGAGACCACCAGTCCGGTTCAACCCGTCGACACCGGTGGTACCTTGCTCAAGCGCTCGCACGAGAGCGGTGCGACGAGTTCCAGCAGGCGGCATCAGCAGCAGCACGAGTTTTCGTCCGTCGACGGCGGACTTAGTAGCGAGCTTAGGGATCTTAGAAGGGTACCGCGGATCGACGACGGGGGTGTTATCGGGGCGGAGAATGTGATTGACGTTAGGGGTATCGTAGATCCGAGCACCGGCGAGGTCCTGACCGTGGGCGAGGCGATTCGGCTCAGGATCCTCGACGTTAGGAACGGTAGGATAGTGACGTCGAGCGACGGCAGGACGAGCGTGTCGATCGAGGAGGCCGCGCGCGGCGGTGTCATCGATGCGGCGCTGGCCGATCGGCTGTTAGGTCCATGCGGGGTGAACGAGGAGGGTCGTCGGGTGTCCCTGCTCGAGGCGATCCAACGGGAGCTCTGCGACGCCGAGCGGGCCGACATCGCAGACCGAGTTAAGGTAACGACAGCACGTCGCGACGACAGTGGCGGGAGTAATACCGCCACCACGGGATTTAGCGTTGTCGATGCGATGAGAGAGGGCTTGTTGGACCCGGTCACGGGGCAGGTCGTTGTCGAGAATGGCGAGCGGATCTCGATTGAGGAGGCGTACTCACGCGGCTATCTCACTAAGGTGGACGTGACCGTTAGGGTGACTCGTAATGCCATCACACTCTCCGACGCGATATCGCAGGGTCTCGTGGACGATCGGACCGGCCGCATCGTCGATAGAATTACCGGCGAGTCTTATCCGTTAGATGAAGCCGTCGACAAGGGTATTGTTGATCCGAACGTGAAAGAGATCGTAGACACGAGGAGCGACAGCAAGGTGACGGTGGCTGAGGCCATGAAGCGCGGTGTACTGAACGCCAAGAGCGGTAGATACATGCACGGCTTGTCGATGGAGAAACTGCCGTTCAAGGAAGCTCGTCGTCGACAGCTGATCGTCAAGCCGATGACGCTCAAGGATTGTTGTGATCTGGAAATTATTGATGATAAGGGCAAGATCGCCAGTCCGGCACATCGTAACAAATTAACGATACTGGAGGCCATATCCCACGGTGTTTTAGACTCGGAGAACATCAAGTCCATAGTAGATACCCGAACCGGCGAAATGATTACGCTAGCCGACGCTTTGACCAGCGGGATAATTAAAGTCGACGGTACATATCGCGACATGTTGAAGGCCGAAGAGTACTCTGTCCCTCAAGCCGTCGAAAAAGGCCTGATCACGTCGGTGACTCGAAAGTCTATCTTCGACATCGATGGCTTTAAAGATCCTGTTTCTGGCGAGTACATCAGTTTGAATGCAGCATTGCTGAAAGGTCTGATTAGCTCAAAATCCGGCGGTACCTTCACGATTGACCTGAAAACTGGAAAGACCGTTTCTCTAAGCGAAGCAGAGGAACAGGGTTACATCCGGCCGGAAGTGTTGGAGATGCTGAACCGCGGCATCGGCATCACCGAGAACGGACGCGAAACGAGCGTTCTCGAGGCCGTGTTGCTCGGATTGCTCGATCCGAAATCCGGTCAGTTGCTGGATCCACGTAGCAAAAGAATAGTGCCTTTGGAGGAAGCGATCAAGCGACGACTCATCACTCCCGACGGTGCCGCGCTGCTCACCAGCCTACTGAATATCGCAGTCACCACGCAGACTGTGACGAAAACCATCAGAAGATATGTGACGACTCTGCAAACCGGCGAGACTGTTACAAGAGATTATAAGATGAGTTACGAAGAGGCGTTGAGTAGCGGCTTGATCGACGAAAGTAGAAACGAATTTAGAGATCCTGATTCGGGAATGACGATGTCTATTGAAGACGCCTTTGAGCAAAGCTTGCTCGGTGATGACGTTCGCCAACGTTTCGAAAGCACCTTAACGACTAGTATCGGCGAAGTACCTAGAAGTAGAAGAAGCGAATCACCGCCTCGAGCGATTGGCACGGTTACCAGTATCATTACCAAAGAAATTACTCCGCAGGCATCGTCTACGCCGATGAAAGAGTCGTCATCGGTTACGATGACGATTGCACCGACTGATTCTGTTTCTTCTGCGCGAGAATCAACGGCTAAAGAGATGTCATCGACGAAAGTTAGCGAATCAACCAAATGGACATCCGAAATAACATCGAAAACGAGTTCGTTCGAAGAAACGCATGCAGGTCATGATCTTAAATCGCCTTTGCGTGATGAAAAACAAGATATGGGAGTAATTACACCGACTACGAGTCGCACATCAGAGATAATGAAATTTATAAAAAACGAACGTGTTGCCACGGATAAACGGGTGTTCGAACTACCCACAGATGGCTGGACGCTTGCCGAAGCTATTGATAGGAAACTATTTGACCCTGTTACAGGTCTTTTCATAATTCCCGGCACTGACAGATTGGTTTCTTTCGAAGAGTGCATAAAGCTTCAGATCATTAATCCGAATTCTGGCTTCGTTATTGATCCTAATAACGGAAGAAAGGTATCCTTGGTGCGAAGCTTGGAGAAAAATATTCTGGATTCCACGGGTCATTACTGTTATCCGCAAAAGATCTCGATGAGAGAAGCGATCGCGAACGAATTGATCATATTGGAAGGCGGACCAAGCATAGACAGCGATAATACTAATCAGAGGCTTCTTCAGATCACGAGGGTTTCGGGCAAGCCCGATAAAGTAGAATTGACACATGTTGGCGATCCTTCCCAGCAAATGGAGATAAAGACCAGCGATGAAATGTCTATGCCGGATCCGGTGCAGGTAACTCAGGGAGTGATTTACGATCCAGGAACGGCCTTAGTGATCTCCACGAAAACTGGCAAATCCGCGAATCTCTTAGCCGCAGTTTCCGAAGGAACGATATCGCCTACTGCCGTGATTGTCAAAGATCCAACGACGGGTAAAGACATCGGCATGGCGGAAGCTGTTAATCGCGGTATTCTCAATATTAACACGCGCGAATATAAGATCGACGACGGCAGAAAGATATCACTGATCGACGCGGCGAAGTTCGGAGTGGTGGCCGTTCTTGGTGCTCCACTTGCGGCCACTGCGGCCGCCATAGAAGCGGTACAGAGAACGATGGTCAAGGATCCGGTAACTGGTAAAAAAGTGCCAAGAGAAGTCGCCATTGAACGTGGCATCATTCCGATGGACGACAGCGCAACTTCGCCTATTGTTGAATCTGCGAGTGGTACGCCCGACGAAAATGAAAAAGTTATCGTGAAACATGTCGTACACGATGAACCTGGCAAAGTTCGCGTATTAAAGGAGGACACTAAGAGTACAATTTTAATTGATTCAAAATCTGATGATGTTCCGGATGGCGAGAGCTTGGGCACGAAGACTAGAGCGCGAGTGACGGTTGAGCCGAGGTATCAAGTTACGATTGGTAAAGCGAGAACGTTATCGCAGAGTCCCGAACGAGAAGCGAAGTCTATCGTTTTGCAGAAAATGCGAAAGAAAGTAGTAAAAGTCGAAGAGGCATTGCAAAGTGGTCTCATCGACGTGGAAACTGCGGATACCTTTGCGAAAAAGATGTGCAACGAGAGAGGTGAACCGATCACTCTTTCTGAGGCAATCCGCGACGATCAAATAGACGCCAATCAGGGACAGATCGTGGATTTGCAAAGAGGCGATGTGGTTAATATCAAGCAAGCTATCGATCGTGGAATCCTGGATTCAGAGAGCGCGAATATATTGGTACCTTTGGCGAAAAGTTTGTCCGTACCTAGCTTGTATATGCAAGGTTTACTAGATCCTTTGGAGGGTAAAATTATTCATCCAGAAACGGGCGCGCATCTCACTCTCAACGAAGCTATAGTATGCGAGATAGTAGATCCCCTATCTAACTTAATGTTCATCGACGGCCGTACGGAAACGTTGCAATCCGCCATTGCAAACGATACTATCGACGCGGAGAGATCGCTGGTCAAGACACAAAGCGGTAGCATGAATCTAGTCAAGGCAATAGAGAACAAAATGTTCGAGTTGAAGAAACCAGCCGAGTCTCTCGACATACCGCCGGCGGGAATGACGTTCCCCGTCGCGCTAAAACGTGGACTGATAGACATTAGCAAGAAAGAAATACGTCATCCGATTACCGAGGAGCGCCTGCCACTGGAGGACGCTATTAAGAAAGACTTTATCATGGCACTACCGTATCCAGTAACTCCTGACAGTATCGAAATAACAAAAGCTCTGGAATCGGGATTGATCGACAGAGACAACGCTGTATTCTTCCATCCCACTACGGGAACTCCGATTCCGATTGTCGAGGCTGTCGAGTCTGGTCTGCTTATCATTAAACCGCCGGCTCGTGGTGAAAACACAGCTGCCATTACTCAAACAGTTACATCGTATCACACTATCACGACCAAGACTGTTGAGCTTTTGCCAGGTTATGCGTTGAAGAGCGCGATGGAAGTACAAGATATTAATACCGGTAATATCATCCCGATCGAAGAGGCTCGACAAAGAGGTATCATCAAGGATGAATCTGAAACTAAGCAGGAATTCACGACAAAAGACATCAAGATGTCTTTCGATCACGCGGTCGAGAAAGGACTCGTAGATATGAAAAAGGGTATTTACACTGATCCTTGCACCGGTGTTACAATGCCTATCACTAAGGCCGTCGAGGAAGGAATCCTCGATACTTCATCTAGCAAGAGCGAAACACCCAATAAAAACTTGACTCTATTAGAAGCGGTCGAGCAGATTTACGATGAAGAAACTGGAACGTTTAAAGATCCCGAGACGAACAAATCTTACAATTTGACGGAAGCGATGAAAGTGGGCCTAATCGAACCCGATTCCGTACTTTATAACGTGAAAACTAAAGAATCTATCACCACCAAAGAAGCAATCGAGAAAGGTTTGCTCGATCCTGCCACTGGAATAATGAAAACCGTGCGGGATCAGAAGAATCGCCCGATTAATATAGCGAAAGCTGCGAAAATGGGTCTTCTGGCAGTCGTAGCCGCACCAATCTTAGCTGGAAAAGCAGTTGTCGATGCAATTTCGAGTCACAAATCTAAAGAGACAAAGCCGAGCGCATCCATGACGACGAAATTATCCATCTCGGGGAAGAAGGAATCAAGTCCACCTGCAAAAATTATTTCGAGCCAAATACAAATTACCCAGAGATCACGTGTCGATTCTCAGGGCGAAGATAAAAAGTTAAGCACGATGGAAATGCAAAAACAAGCGTTTTCAGATGCAAGAATAACAGAAGTCTACGCTACCGAAATGGAAATAGAGGACGATAGTCAATTAAAAAGAATCACGGACGAAGAAACGCCAAGACACATTTCGATAATTATTACGAGAGACTTAACGCCTCAAGTTCTTGCAGAATTTGGAGTATTTGATCCTGTAAGAGAGAAATTCTTGGATCCAGAAACGGGTAATGTCACTTCCTTTAACGATCTAGTGCTGAATCTGAACGTGTTTAATCCCGACCGAGTGCTCGTCAAGGATCTGTCTTCCAAGACGGATTTGTACGTGAAACTACGCGAGGCAATAAGCCGGCCTCTTGTAGATAGAAACGTTGCTTACATGGTGGATCCAAAAACTGGGAAGAAAATACCGTTCTTCGAGGCGGTGCGCTTGGGATGGATTAAAGAGGAACCGGAGGACGAAACGGAGAGAGAACAGTTCGCAGAATCGCTGCCTCTAAGTTTGCAAGAGGCTGTCGATACCGGCGTGTGCAATCCTATCACAGGAACGATTCAAGATCCGAAAACGGGACGAGCGTTGTCTATGAACGAAGCTATTAACGCAGGACTGATTGACGCTGATGTGCTTGGCGTAAGAAATCCGATTACCGACGAGATCGTGCCGTTTTCCGAGGCGCTCGAGACGGGCGTCGTGGATCTTCGCAAGGACGTTGTCATCAATACAGAAATGAGAACAGAAATTGACATCACGACGGCGTTCCTGCGAGGTCTTATTGTGCCAGTTTCTCGCAAACCGATCTCGTTGGAAGCTATTATCAGGCAAGGTCACTACGACGCCGAAACAGGAAAAATACAAGACCCTCTGACTAAACAATCGATCGACGTCGAGGAGGGCGTTCGTAGAAACGTCGTTGATGCTTTTATCACTGAGATTGAGGATACAAAAGCCGGTTCGTCCGTCTCGTTGGACGACGCGCTAACCATGAACTTGGTGATTCCCAGTACAGGTCGTTTGCACGACACGAAAGCGGGAGAGCTTCTACCCTTAGACGTAGCACTTGATAAAGGTCTGATTATTACAACACCGTTCGTGCCTTCGCTGATTGATGCGATTGTTCAGGAGTACTATTCACCGAAGACCGGCCTTGTTCTGAATCCAATGACGGGTGAAAATATAACGCTGAAAGAGGCATTAGCCATCGGTTATGTTAACGGTTCCACTACAGTAGTAAAAGATGACAGAAAAGATAGCGTTGTTTCTCTTAATGAAGCAGAGGGAAGTAAGCTGATAGATTTAGTAAGAGGAACTTTGACTTATCCGCATACCATGACATTGGACGTCGCCTTTGAGAAGGGATACATTTTAAGTACCATAAAACCATGGACGTTACAGGAAGCTTTAGCCCTTCAAATTTACGATCCGAAATCCAGTACTTTCAATATTGAGGGTAATAATTGTTCTTTAGAGGAAGCGATCGAGAAAGGTTTTATTAGTAAAGACAGTCCGTCGATTAAAGATCCGAGGAACAACGATATTATATCTTTGGGCGATGCTATAAAGCACGGCTTTATTAACGCGAAGACCAGTACGGCAGTAGATCCGTGTACCAGTGCGCCTCTTTCGCTAACTGACGCATTGGATCGCGGTTTTATAGTACCGGCGAAACGTAAGATATCTCTACCGGACGCCGTTTTCAAAGGCTTGTACGATCCGAAGACTGGACAATTTACGATACCTGACACGCAAGAGAAACTTCCCACTGACCGCGCGATTAAGATGGGCGTGATAGATGCCACGACCGCGATCGTACGAGATCCAAACGGCGACGTGATGACATTCAACAAGGCTATTAAGACCTTCATAGTCGACCCTAAATCTGGTACAGTTAGTCACGCCAGAGGACCGCCTGTAGACTTCCAGGAAGCGCTGGAACGTGGCTTGCTCCTCGAAACAAGAAGACCCATGAGCTTCAGCGAGGCAATTTCTAAGGGCATCCTCGATGAGAAAACTAACAAATTTTTAGACCCGCAAACGGGCATTTATCTAACTGTATTGGAAGCTATTCAGAAGAATCTGATAAACGCTGATTCGGTTACCGTCAAGGATACGAGGTCCAGTGTCTGGAGAACAATGACGCTAATGGAAGCTATACAATCGGACTACATGGACGGCACTACTGGCTACCTGAAAGATTCCAACAAGGGTAGGAACGTATCTCTAAGGGACGCCTTCGAATCTGGCCTCATCATTGACAATAGAGCCGCCGTGTCTTTGCAGCGTGCCATTCATCAAGGATTGTACGACGATAACACGGGCAAAATTACCGATCCCAGTACAGGTAGAGCCGTAACGTTGCACGAAGCGATGAGAAAATGCGTGATCAGCCCGACGTTGCCGTGCTACTGGGACAAACGTGGCGAACGTTTGTTGTCATTGGCAGAGACATGTCGTGCTGGTGTGATCGACAGACGCAGCGGTATGTTCAAGGAACCGGGCACGAGTGGCGCGGTCTCGTTGTCGGTCGCGTTGCAGCTCGGTCTTATCGTCGATATAGAGAGCATGGGATTTGGCCTATACGAAGCGATATTGATGAATATGTACGACGTTTCATCGGGTAAATTCGTGCATCCAACCAACAATCGCAAGCTGACGCTAGCCGAGGCGTGCCAAATGGATCTGATAAATCCGCTGACATCGATTATCAAATGCACCAAGTCTAATAGATATATCCCATTGGCCGAAGCAATCTCCTTGGGCATCATCGATGACATTCGCGGCATGTATATCATCCGCGAGCTTGACAAAACGATCAATCTGCAGGAAGCGGCAAAGAAGGGCTTTATCGTCACGTCGAAGACGCCTCTCTCGATCGAGGAGACGGTAAAGTGCCGCCTTTATCGCGGCGACAGTGGCAAATTTGCTAATCCCGTCATTAACGAGTATCACGATTTGCTTCAGGCGATCGATTGCGGTCTCATAGACCCTGATACCACCGCCTTGAAGGATGCGACGACCGGACAGATCAAGCCGCTATTAACGGGCATCGAGGATGGGACAGTCGATGTGTCCCGGGGAAGAATATTAGATCCCAAGACGACACGCGCTTTTAATATCGATGTTGCTTTGGAGAGAGGCCTGCTGGTCACGATTGATAAACCTCTAGCGCAACAAATAATACAGAGATCACCCTTAGAGGCCACCAAAGCTGGACTTGGCGATAAAAACGTCAAAGAATGCACTTTAGAAGAAGCAATCAATTATCAGTTGATTAATCCGAACACATCGGTTGTGAGAGATCCTAGAACCGGTCGATTCGTGACGACGGCAAGAGCGATCGCAGACAATGTTGTAGATCCTTCCGTCAGAGGTACGATTGAATTGAACGGCGGAGGCAAAAGGGAACCGCGTTTCGTGCGTTTTGGTGACGTCACCGTATTCATTCGGGAACCTCTCACTTTCGAGGAGGCAGTCGAGAAAGAGTATCTGTCGCTGGACTCGGGCAAGTTCACAGATCCGATCTCGAACGAACAATTGACCCTGAAAGAGGCGGTCGGTCTCGGTATCGTAGACTCGGATTCGGCGTTGATTAAAGACTCGCAGAAGAAAAAGCTGGTGAAATTGCCGGAGGCGTTCCGTAAGGGTATGATGGACGCGGAGAAGGGCAACGTGCTGGACACGGCGACGTCCAAGTTGTACAGCTTGTCCAAGGCCCTGGAAACCGGCCTGTTGATCACCCCGAGGAACGGCGTTTCGTTCATCGAAGCGCTGCAGTTCGGTCTCTACAATCCGACCACCGGCGGTTTTCACGATCCCTTCGTTGTCACTTCCGTGCTAGATCGTAGGCGCCTCACGCTGGCGGACGCGATCGAGTCGGGTCTGATCGATCCGTCCACCACCGTCGTAAAAGATCCGTTCACGGGTAATATCGCGAGTCTGTTAGAGGCAGTGAATAGCGGGAAGGTAGATTCTGTAGGAGGCAGATTAGTCGAGGACACTGACGGCAAGAGTATCGACTTCGTGAAGGCCTTGGAGCGGGGTTATATACTCGCCGCTGAAGCCAGGGTAAGTAGGACCAGCCAGAATGATGCCTTTTACACGTACCCCGCGACTCCCGCACCAATTGACTCTTCTTTGTCCTCCGTTTCGTTTTATTTTATTTTATTTTTTTTTTCTTGCTGTTGGGTTTCTCCAAGTTTTCTCACACCCGAGTTTACGTTTGCTACTATTTCCACTCACGATTCTCTAACAGCTTCCTCCGAGAGTTGGATGTGATTATCATTACGCTGTCACGAAACAGACATTACGTTTTTATTGTCGTGCGATTCTCTCTCCGTCACATCTCGCCTTGCCTGATCCGACGTGAAATTTTATGCCATTCGCGAGGAGAGCCGCTTGCTGGCATAACGGTTCCGCACGGGATCTCTTAAGTCCTCGTTTTTTGACTCGCATGACATTTTTATTACGTCTCGATCGAGGATTAAGAAGAATAATACACATATGCATGAGCGTAAATTAAAATCGTTCTCACTCTACTCTTTTGTCTCTTTTTCCCTCTACTTCATAGAGGAATCATCCCCGTGCTTCCTTTTATCGGAATGCTCGCTTTAAAACAGTTTGTCTCAGACTCTCCTTATCATGTAATACACCATACTTACTTTCGTGCTTATTTTCCTTCATTACCTTAATGTGGGGTCAAAGGTCGGCCATCATCACGAACGACACTAATCGGACACCGCGTACGTTCCCTCGGGCTCGTCATTTACAATCGGCGATCTGCAGACCATCGGACAATATTGAACATCGCATCATGAACAATCTTCCTCCACCACGCAGAATATCATTTAATAATCCCAAGTTTTGTCGCATCAACAACGCTAATCCCTTTTTAATAAATTAAGTAGCATTAATTTATAATTTTATCGTTAATCTATAATTTTATCATTAATCTAATAATTTTAACTTGCTTATTTTGTTTTTTTTTTGTGATAAAACTTCTATCGTTTTACATGCAGCGCGATTTAAAAAAGTTACGTGTTTATATAACTTATTTCCAAAACATTTATGAAAATACAGCGAAATCTCTAGGCTGGATTACATGTTGGATCACCTGATTCGATCATGGAATACTAATGATTTTCTTTGGTTGAAAAAAAAGTCATTCGCTGATCATATTAATGCATACGGCATGCATGTATGGAATAAAAAATTGCAAATTGGCATTTGTCTCCATTTTTCATTCAAAATTAACGCTTGCCCGAGGAGAAGAAGGATTTGGCTGAAAGGACATGCAACCATAATCATGTCGTTGCTTTCTGTCTTTCATCATCCTTCGTAGAACATTGGTTTAAATGGGATATATTGTAAGTGACAGACGATTGTGGCAAATAAATTAAAGGCATTGGTGAATAGAAAATAAAATTTGATAATAGTCAAGTATCTTGATAATCTGTAAAAGAAATAACAAAATTGCAATAAGGGATACAAGACGATAATTGATAGTAGGACAGTTTTAATCATTTTTAACGTAATGTTAAGTAAACGTGAAATGCTTGACGGTAATCAAGACCAACGCAATAATTGTAAGCACCGCATCAGCACTTCCTAATATATTATTCTATAATTAAAAGATTTTTCGTGAGAAATAATGTAAGGAATAAGTTCTTGGAATCTTAGTTGGTTTTATTTACCGATCCGCAAGAAATTTGTACGATTAACACATTATGACGAGAAATTAACAAATGTATAATATCTTGACTCAATTTTTTCAATTTTACTTGTTAATATGCGTTTAATCCAACTAGTTTTTAATATTTGTTTATTCAGAGTTGTGATAATTATTATAAATTTAAATGTTTTCCTTTTTTTCAGGTATGATTATGTTTACTTATCACGAACCTATGTTTTCCGCTAGCATGAGTTAGCGGAAGTTTCTCCACATTGTACATTTACTGTATCATACGCATTTATTATATGCAGTATGTCATCACACGATCGTTACTCCGTCATTGTGCGTTTTAATTTATTTGCTTATTGGAACGTGTTTTATTACGTTATCTTACTGTTTATCGTTTATGCTTTAAACTGCATATGAAAATCCGATACGAGAGATATGCAGTTCTTGCAGATAAATTAAAGCTATCATTTAATACTGTATTTTTTACCTGTACGTTTAAAGTGTGCCTGTGTTTGCATGCGTGAGATATGTCGTAAGCTTATAATACCTACGTTTCTTTAATCTTTAATTAATACAATGCTTATATCGTTATTGGTAAGATGACGATATATTCTTATGATTTACTTTAGTTTTCTTTCTAGCACATTAGATGTAGACGGACTGCACGAGTAGATAGAAATGAATTGTTTTTCTCCAACTTCATTTTAGCAAGCGGTGGAGGAGAAGTACAAGCTCTGCGACGAGACGCTGTCTAAGCTCCTGCAGTGGATCTCCGAGGTTGAGGACAAACTGGCGGATCAGGATACCGTCAAGGAAGACGTAGAGGAGTTGAGAAAGCAGATAATTGTCATGAAAGTAAGCAATGGAACTCACGTAATCGTAATTCGTGTTAATCGAGCAATACGTCGGACTACGCATATTTTATAGAATTAAATAATTACACACGAACGCTAATGTTACTCGCAGGAAATAAAGGAGGATCTTGAATCGCACAGCCGACCCGTCTCAACCTGCCTGGATCAGATTCGACAAGTCGTCTTGACTGGCAGCAACGTGCTATCCAGCGACGAAGTGTCTACACTGGAGAAGAACGGTCGATCTCTGAAAACTCGATTCGACAAAGCGTTAGATCGCACTGACAAATTAGTGAAACGTCTCATTGGTGCCAGAGATGAACTAACAAAGTTCAAGTCAGTATCTCTCGTGTAATTGCTGAATAATTTAGTGTCTTTCGAATTTAATTGATTCGTCTCTTTCGCAGGAACGAGCTGACGACATTCTCGATTTGGTTGGACAAAGCCAGAAGCGTGCTCGAGGATAAGGAGCGATCCTTGTCCGATCTGAACAAGCTCAGTAGCAGCACAGATACGACCCGCGATTTCATCAGCGATGTCATCGCCCATCAAGCGGATTTGAGATTTATTACAATGGCCGCGCAGAAGTTCGTTGATGAGAGTAAGGAGTATCTTCAAGTTCTCAACGACTTCAGGACTAGCTTGCCACAAAGATTGCCACATAAAGAGCCCACAGCTAGCCAGGATTCGCCGATACGAGCCGAAGTATCCAGCGCAACAGCTCGATACAAAGATCTATTAGCCCGAGCAAATCTTCTGTCGGACAGACTGTCGGGAGTTGGCGGCAAACAGAGAGATTATCACGATTCCTTGGAGAAAGCTAGAACGTGGTTGAGGGACGTCGAGCCGAAAGTGCACAGAGTTATCTCCGAGCCTGTTGCCGCGGAACCGAAACAAGTGGAAGATCAATTGAGCAAAGCCAAGACGTTGAACAACGAATTCCTTGCTAACGAACGTCTAATCGACAATGCTAAGCACAGCCTTGAGGCTCTGCTAAATTCTTTGGAAGGCCAACTGACGGTCAACGAGGTTAGAGAGCTCGAGGAGCCAGTGAGGGCGTTAGAAGATAAGTACAGACAACTCAGTAATGCTCTGGCTGACAAGTGTCAAGAACTCGACACAGCGTTGGTGAGAAGCCAAGGAGTGCAAGATGCATTGGACAATCTAATTGCATGGCTGAACAACGTAGAAAGTCAATTTAAGTAAGTATAAGAGACATACAATTATTATTTTCGAATTATTCTGTTTTACTTTAACGGGGTTGCCACAAATTCTTTATTTTAAAGTCCCATGACTTTTCCCTGATTTTCAGTAATATTAAAAAAATTTTTTGTATGTTCATTTGATTTGAAAACTATTTGGAAATCGTTAAATATTTATTTAACCGTTATAATTAACTGTTAAATTAAATACTTTGTTGAGAGAGTAATTTAACATAGCAATATAAATTACTATTACTGTTGTTGACATTGCTTGCACTTAATTGTTAAGTTGTTAGTATTCCTTTATCTTTTTCTTTTATATGTGCGTACATTTCTTTTCCTCTACTCACAATACAAGAAACATGTAAATATAGATTCTTTTTGATAAAAACTAAATTCTGTTTATTTGAATCTCCAACTTGCTATTATACAAAAATTTAAAACCTTGAAAGAAGAATTACAAAAATATGAAGTTAATTTTAATTTTATTAATTTGTTCACAAGTGGCACAAGAAACTTACAAGTAAGTTTAAAAAAAAAAACAGTTTTAAATAAATTTAAAATTCCAATAAAAAGTAGACAAGTTGAAAATTCTAATGCTTTTAGTTGAAGCATTTTAAACCTTTATTAAAAAGAGTTTACATTAGCTAAAAAAAACTGTATAAGGGTGATGTACGCATATTAAACTTCTTTAAAGCTAAAAATTTTAATTTTCCAGAAAATTTTGTAAAATTTCCTGACTTTTCTCTGATTTCCAATTTTGTGGCAACCTTGTTTAAGTTTTTTTTTTTTTTTAAACAAATTTTAACAAATCGCATTGTTATAGGTCGCTCCAACGTCCGGCAAGTTTGCAGAAAGAACGCTTGGAAGAGCAGCAAAGAGAACAGCGATTACTTCAAGCGGACTTGGATAGCCACCGTTTGAGCGTAGAAACTATCACAGCGAACGCTCAGGATCTTCTCCTGAATTCGAGCAACGTTCGCATCGCCAAACGTATCGAGAGCAAGCTGAAGGATGTGCAAAGCAGATTTGAGAAGCTGATGGACAAGTCCTTGAGGCGCGGTGAATTCCTGGACGAAATCGCGCAGGCCCTGAACGAGTTCCTCGGAGACGTGGCCAGGTTCGAGAGTTGGTACGCGCATATGATGGAGATTCTCGACGCGAGAGATCTGAACAAGCTCGACATGTCGGAGTACGAGGCCAAGATGGCTCAGCTGATAGACATGCGCGAGGATCAGCGCGGCAACTTCGAGGATCTCATACGTAACGGGAAGAATCTGATCTCCAAGAAGGACATAACCGAAGCGGGCGCGATCAGAGATAAGATCAAGGCGCTCGAGTCCCAGTGGAAGGAACTGAACAATCTGCTCGACGAGAAACAGCGACTGTGCAAATCGAGGGCGGAACAGCATACGGCCTACGAGAAGCTGCGGGATCAAATACTCGACTGGCTTACCCGTACGGAGAACAAGGTGCAGGGACTCGAACCGGTCGCCGTAGATCTGGACAAACTGAAAATACAGCAGGAGGATTTGAAGCCCATACAGAAGGAGTATCGCGACTACGGCAACACGGTCGATAAAATCAACGATCTCGGCATCGCTTACGACAGTTTGATGAAGGAACGCGGCGAAAGTCCAACGCGTCGACGTGGCAGTGCTAGTCCGACGAAGAGACCAGGTAATTACATTCGCTATTGTCATTATATACACTTGCGATCTTCCATAGATACTTTTCGATAGCATGCTTTTACGAACCGTGCACATTTTTGCGGATCAATTTATGTAACTTATCAGTTGTAACAACTAGCAGAACTAGCTCATATCTTTCACGCATCTTTTTCAGCACACAATCATTACCATTTTCGTTACGTTTGACCATTTTTTTCTGTTATTTTTTTTGTAGTACTGCGAATGTCACAAGACGGTCGCTCGCCGTCACCCACTAAATCCTACGCAGTTCAAAGTCCGGTCTCCCCAGGTGGTAGCAGCGGATTCAGCAGCCGTCGTTCGAGCCAGGATGGTTTCCATCTGGAGGAATTGTCGCCCGTTCAACAGCAGCTTTCGGAAATTAATCACAGATACGGATTACTCGGTGTCAGATTGTCAGATCGCCAAACGGAGATAGATAATATTAAGGAGGAATTGAAGAAACATTTGGATCATTTGAAAGTGCTCTCACAATTCTTGGATAAGGTAAGATTTTTTTTAAAAATAACATTAAAACTTTTAAAATTATAATGTATATTTGATGATAGCAGAATAATCATAAATAATTTGTTGTTACCAGATTCAACGGCAGTTGCCTAAAGAAAGTATGCCCGCAACTAAAGACGATGCTGACAAAACGGCCAAGCAAGTTAAAGTTCTCGTCGAGGAGATGTACGAGAAGCAATCTCTACTGGACAGTACTCGAACGCAAGTGCGCGATTTGGTCAGGCGTAAGAAAGGAGCGCACGGCGTGGACAGATTGAACGACGAGATGGAAGACGTCGTCAGTCGATGGAGATCGATTTCGGACAGATGCAAGGACCGAATTAAATTCCTGGAAGACATTAAAGATTTCTATGACACGTATGACGGTCTTAACTCTTGGCTCGGCGCTAAAGAGCGCATGCTGGGCGCTTTAGGACCGATCTCGTCCGATCCTCGTATGGTCGCGAGTCAAGTGCAGCAAGTGCAGGTTTTGCGAGAGGAATTTAGAACTCAGCAGCCGCAATTGGATCATCTGGTACAGGTCGGGGAGAGCATCCTCGTCACGATATCCATAGATTCGATGGATGGACAGAAGATAAACGCGAAGTTGCAGAGCATTTTGCAGAGATGGGCGGATCAAATGGGAAGATTGGATGAAAGGGCTCAGAGTTTGGGCGATGCCGTTGACACTAGTCGTGAATTCGACGCCAGCCTTAACCGGCTGCGAGACGCTCTGCAAGGTATCTCAGACAATTTGGACGAGCTGTCTCTTGAGAAGGATCCCGAAGAGCAGCTTCGTAAGATCGAGAATCTGGAGAGACAATTGGAGGGCCAGAGACCGTTGTTAGCGGACGTGGAGATGGCCGGTGCGCAGCTCTGTGAGGTCTTGAGTGATCCAGCGTCGAGATCCGAAATTCAAGGAAAGCTGGCCACAGTGAGCAAGATGTACAATAACTTGCAGAAGAAGCTGGATCACAGGAAAGCAGAGATCGAAGGTAACCTGCGAGATGGAAGACAATTCGAGGCCTCCTGTAGCAGAACTCTGGGATGGCTCGCTGACGAACTTGGAAACATGTCTGAGAAGCTGCTAGTGTCTGCTGACAGAGAAATTTTGCAACAGCAACTTGATCATCACGAGGTATGTTTAATTATTTAAAATCATTTCTATTTTTTTTCTTATATATTTCATGTCAGTTTTATTTAAAAAAAAAACAAAATTGAATTTTTAGCCCGTTTATCGTAATGTGATGGGTAAAGAGCACGAAGTCATAATGCTGTTGAACAAAGGACGCGACATACTTGCGCGGTCTCAGAAAGCCGAGAACCGCTCGCTTCAACGCGACTTGGATAAGATGCAGTCGCAGTGGGATCGTTTGAAGAAGGATACCGTCGAGAGGCACACCCGACTGCAAACCTGCGCGGAGCATTGCAAGAAATACTACAAAGCACAAGACGTGTTCCTTCCATGGCTTCGACAGGCCGAGGATAAATTGGATAGCTTGATCCCCACTTCCTTCAGACGCAAGGACATTGAGAAGCAACTGAAAGAATTGTCGTCGTTCAGAAACGAAGTGTGGAAGCACTCCGGAGAATTCGAAAATAACAAGATGCTGGGCGAGACGTTTGTCGGAGCTTGCGACATTGACAAACAAAACGTAAAGAATGAGCTTAGTGCTATGAAAACCAGATGGGATAAATTAAACAATGGTACGTTTCAATTTGCTATTGTCACAGTTATCATAGTTTATCACAGTTTAAACTTGCGTGTGTTGTGTTATAATACAATTTAATTTTTCTTGCAGACTTGCTGTCTAGAACACAGTCTTTGGAAGACACCGCACGTCACCTAATGGACTTCAACGAGAACTTACGCGATTTGCAGCACGGTTTACAACGTTGCGAGGATAAGTTAGCTTCACACGATGCCCTCGGCGGAGCGGCTAAAGATCCGAAACTTCTCGACAGAATAAAGGTAATTAAATTTCTTGTACTGTTACGAAACAAAATTTACGATTAATACAAAATATATATTAATTATGTAATTTTTAGGCCTTGAGAGAGGAAACAACGAGCTTGAAGAAACCCTTGCAATGCGTGAGACAACAGGCTAACGATCTTGTGAATAAGGCCGGCGAGCAGGGCGTCGATGCGACGCACTTGCAAGACGAGATCGACAATGTTACCGATCGCATCAATGATCTGCAAGCGAAACTGGACGACAGATGCAACGAGCTGCAAAGCGCGGCGACGGCGGTCGCGCAGTTTAACGATCAAGCGAAATTGATTAGCCAACATCTGGCCGCTCTGGAAAAAGATCTGGACTCCATGAAAGCACCCGGTAGAGAGATCAAAATTGTACGAGGACAATTGGAGGATACCGCCAAGATTATCAGCAGAATTAACAAACTCTACGATGAGATCGGCGATCTACAGAATCGCGGCGAACGTTTGGTTGATTACGGCTTCGCCGCTGACGCTGTAGCGACGAGAGATCAGGTTGACGGATTCAAACGACAGATAGGCAAGCTGGATGAGCGCACGCGCGCCAGGGAGGACGAACTCACTTCTACCTTGAACAAGTTACAAGAGTTCTATCAGTTGCACGCGGACGTTATGGAGGCTATCAATGATGCAAACGAACAAGTGAGAAGATTTAAACCTGTTGGATCCGAAGTGGACTCGATTAAAGCTCAGCAGGAGGACTTCAGAACTCTCAAAGTTAAAAAGATCGAGCCGCTGGCGCACGCCGTCGACGAATGTAACGCGCTCGGTCAAGGCCTTATACAAACTGCAGGACGTGATGTCAGTACCACTAATATCGAAAGAGACGTCGATAAAATGAATGAAAGGTGGAATGACTTGAAAGACAGGGTAAGCATTCGATCTGTATCTACATGTTAAGGAATGTATATTCCATATATTAAAAAAATTAATAAATTTTTTTAAATACATTGAAAATTAATATAATACATTGTTTTAGTGTTTAATTATTAATTTTCAGAATGTAAAGGACAAGAGCTAATGAGCCAATGCAAGCTGACTGTACTTATGTATATAATCTTAATAATATTAAATGTATACAAAGATGATAAATAACATACATTTTAATTAATGTGTATTGTTTATTATCTTTGTATACATTTAATATTATTAAGATACATACTTAAGCACGGTCACTTTGCATTGGCTCATTAGCTCTTGTTCTTTACATTCTGAAAATTAATAATTAAACACTAAAATAATGTATTATATTAATTTTCAAATATTTAAAGTATTCAAATATTTCAAGTATTTAAAAAAATTTATTAATTTTTGTCCTTATATTCTGAATTTTTGCCTTGAGTACACTGTTGGAATTTAATTTTAATTAATAATTATTTATTTTTAGCTGAACGAACGCGATCGCAAGTTGGACGTTGGATTGCTGCAGTCGGGCAAATTCCAAGAGGCTTTGGACGGTTTAGAGAAATGGTTGACCGATACGGAAGAGATGGTGTCGAATCAAAAATCACCTTCTTCGGATTACAAGGTCGTGAAGGCGCAGCTGCAAGAACAGAAATTCCTGAAGAAGATGTTGATGGACCGACAAAATTCCATGACGTCTCTCTACAACATGGGACAAGAGGTGGCCGCCGACGCGGACCCGAAGGAGCGTAAGGTCATTGAGAAGCGATTGAACGATCTAATAGGCAGATTCGATAATCTGACGGAAAGCGCCGCGGAAAGGATGGACGCTCTTGAGCAAGCAATGGCGGTGGCGAAGCGATTCCAAGATAAATTGGTACCACTTACCATCTGGTTGGATAAGACGGAGAAGAAAGTGAGGGATATGGAATTGATTCCTACCGACGAGGAGAAAATACAGCAGCGTGTCAGAGAGCACGATGTGCTTCACGAGGATATTATATCGAAGACCCCGGACTTCAGCGAACTCACGGAGATAGCCAGCCAACTTATGGCGCTCGTAGGCGAAGACGAGGCCGCCACGTTGGCCGACAAGCTTCAGGATGCGGCAGATAGATACGCGGCTTTGGTCGAACGATCCGAAGCTCTCGGTAGCTTGCTTCAACGTTCGAGGCAAGGCTTACGTCATCTGGTTCTCACGTATCAAGACCTGCAGGCGTGGATGGAGAGCATGGAGATCCGATTGTCCAAGTATCGCATCCTGGCTGTGCACACGGAGAAGCTCTTGCAACAGATGGAAGACCTCGCGGATCTTACGGAGGAGGTGTCCACGCGACAAACGGAAGTCGACAGCACCGTGGATTCCGGCCTCGAACTGATGAAACACATCTCGAGCGACGAGGCGCTTCAACTGAAGGACAAGCTGGACTCTCTGCAACGACGATTCAACGATCTCGTCACGCGCGGGTCAGATCTTCTGAAACACGCCCAGGAGTCCTTACCGCTGGTGCAACAATTCCATGAAAATCACAATCGTCTGATGGATTGGATGCAAGGCGCGGAGGCCGCTTTGCAGTCCGCCGAACCCCGCGAGGAAGAGATTATCCGACTCGAGATGGAGATATCGGAATACAGACCCGTCTTGGACAAGATCAACGCGGTGGGCCCGCAGCTGTGTCAAATGTCGCCGGGAGAAGGTGCTGCGACCATCGAAGGCCTCGTGACCAGGGACAACAGGCGATTCGACGCGATTGCCGAGCAGATTCAGAGAAAGGCGGAAAGAATTCAATTGAGCAAGCAGCGATCCCTGGAGGTGATCGGCGATATCGACGATCTGCTCGATTGGTTCAGAGAAGTGGACAATCAGCTTCGAGAGGCCGAGCCGCCTAGCAGCGAGCCTGAAATTATTAGGGTACAATTGAAGGAACACAAAGCGCTCAACGACGATATATCCAGTCAGAAGGGTAGAGTCCGTGATGTTATTTCGACTGCGAAGAAGGTGATACGCGAGAATGCTCAACACGAGGACACGTCTACCATCAGGGACAAGATGGAGGACTTGCGCGAGACGATGGAAATTGTGTCAGCCTTATCGTCGGATAGATTGGGAGCTCTCGAGCAAGCTCTGCCGTTAGCGGAGCACCTTCGCGATACCCACGCTGGCCTGGTCAGCTGGCTCGAGGAGGCTGAGCAACAAATCGCCATGTTACCCATGCCCGCCTTGCGGCCCGACTTGATAGCGGCGCAACAGGACAAGAACGAGCTTCTCATACAGAGCATCAACGAGCACAAACCTCTGGTGGAGAAACTCAACAAGACCGGTGAGGCACTCATCAAGTTGTGCAACGAAGAAGAAGGTATAAAAGTGCAAGACATCCTGGATAACGATAACGCTCGCTATGCGGCGCTGAGAGCCGAGCTGAGAGGCCGGCAACAGGCGCTCGAGCAGGCCCTGCAGGAATCCTCTCTGTTCTCCGATAAACTGGAGGGTATGCTGCGCGCATTGTCCTCCACCGCCGATCAGGTGAACGGCGCCGAACCCGTCAGTGCCCATCCGCCTCGTCTACGCGATCAGATGGAGGAGAACGCCGCTCTGGCGGACGATCTCTCTCAGAGATCCGAGGCTTACGCGGCCGTTAAGAAAGCGGCGGACGACGTGATCAACAAAGCCGGCAACAGGGCCGATCCGGCGGTGAAGGACATCAAACGCAAGCTGGATAAACTCAACAAATTATGGATCGACGTGCAGAAGGCCACGACCGATCGCGGTCGCACCTTGGACGACACTCTGGCCGTCGCCGAGAAATTCTGGGCCGAACTGAACGGAGTTATGGCCACTCTGAGAGAACTGGGGGACGCGCTGGCTGGACAGGCACCACCGGCGGCTCAACCAGCCGCTATTCAGCAACAGCAAGTGGCGTTGCAGGAAATTCGGCAGGAGATCGATCAGACCAAGCCGGATGTCGAGCAAGTCCGATCATCGGGACACGAGTTGATGGGCTTGTGCGGCGAGCCGGACAAACCTGAAGTGCGAAAGCACATCGAAGACTTGGATCAGGCTTGGGACAACGTCACCGCTCTGTACGCCAGACGCGAGGAGAATCTGATCGACGCCATGGAGAAGGCGATGGAGTTCCACGAGACGCTGCATAACCTGTTGGAGTTCTTGCAAGAGGCCGAGGACCGATTCGCGGAGATGGGCCCGCTCGGCAGCGACATCGACGAGGTGAAGAAGCAGATCAAACAGCTGGCCAATTTCAAGGCCGAAGTGGATCCGCACATGGTGAAGGTCGAGGCGTTGAACAGGTGACGATTTAATTTTTAAGTTAAAACGAAAACTGAATTTACATGTCAATGGCGTTACAAAGAGTTCAGTGCGCAGCATTGTCCCCTTTGTGTAACTCCCGTCCGAGAATTATTTGCGATGAAGTGAAACCTTCGAGAAAATGTGTAAAATCTAATCCCGTCTTTTATTTTTCTGCGCCGGTTCCCGAACATAGGAGTCTGACAAGGCAAGTCAATCTCTCTCTGTGTTGTCGCTGGTAGTTAGAGCATGGCTTCATGTTGTTCTGAAACGTGTTTACTCCCCCTTCGTTTAGTTTAATAATCTTGCTGCCCTCTTAACAATTCACGTCACACATTTAATCGGATCCTCACCCTTTATGTTCTCTCAAGGCAGATTACTCAGCCGCATGTAGCAGGTAAATCGAGTGATCAACCACGAGAATTCGTAGACGATAATTTATATTCTTGATAGAAATAATTCGTAGACGATAATTCATATTCTTGATAGACATAATGTGGAAACGGCAGTAATTAATATCCAGTTGATATTAATTCCTCCGGTAGTTAAAACTCATTGAAGTTTTTGTACCCGTCCTCCCTGTAGATATGGTTCAATGTTGTGTGGTTCGAGTAAGCGACACGTACGTTTTTGCATAACAAGAAAAATGACGGTGGAATTTTCTAACATTATTGTCTTTTCGTATCTAGGCAAGCGGCCGAATTAACGGAAAGAACATCCTCCGAGCAAGCGGCAGCCATCAAGGAACCGCTCGGTGCCGTGAACAAACGGTGGGACGGATTGCTGAGGGGCATGGTGGAGAGGCAGCGATTACTGGAGAACGCGTTGTTGCGACTCGGTCAATTCCAGCACGCTCTGGACGAACTGCTGGTATGGATCGAGAAAACCGACAGGACGCTGGATAACCTCAGACCAGTAGCTGGTGATCCACAAGTGATCGAAGTCGAATTGGCCAAGCTGAAGGTCCTGGTGAACGATATACAAGCTCATCAAACGAGCGTCGACACTCTAAATGACGCCGGACGGCAATTGATCGAGGATGGCAAAGGTACAGCGGAAGCGTCCACCACAGCCGATAAACTGGGCACTCTGAATCGCCGTTGGCGGGATCTGCTGCAACGCGCCGCCGATCGCCAGCGAGAACTGGAAGACGCCTTACGAGAGGCGCAATCCTTCACCGCCGAGATACAGGACTTGCTGTCGTGGCTGGGCGACGTGGATAACATGATAGTGGCCTCCAAGCCCGTCGGTGGATTGCCCGAGACCGCGTCCGAGCAATTGGAGCGCTTCATGGAGGTGTATAACGAGCTGGAGCAGAACCGTCCGAAGGTCGAGACGGTGCTGCAGCAAGGACAGGAATACCTGAAGAAAGCGGATACGACCAGCGCCGGTAGTTTGAATCACAATCTACGAACGTTGAAGCAAAAGTGGGACAATGTGCTTTCGCGCGCCAGCGATAAGAAGATAAAGTTGGAAATCGCCCTGAAGGAGGCCACCGAGTTCCACGACGCGTTGCAAGCATTCGTCGATTGGTTGACCAACGCCGAAAAGATTCTGACGAATCTCAAACCGGTCTCGAGGGTCATGGAGACCATACTTCAACAGATCGAGGAACACAAAGCTTTCCAGAAGGACGTCGGCGTCCATCGTGAAACTATGCTTAATCTCGACAAGAAAGGCACCCACCTCAAGTACTTCTCTCAGAAACAAGACGTGATTCTTATAAGAAACCTGCTTGTGAGCGTGCAACACAGATGGGAACGAGTAGTGTCCAAGTCGGCCGAGAGAACGAGGGCTCTAGATCACGGTTACAAGGAGGCCAGGGAATTCCACGACAGCTGGTCGAATCTGATGAACTGGTTGGACGAAACCGAGAGGACGTTGGACGAAGTCGCCGCCGACGGACTTGGCAATGATCCGGACAAGATTAAATTGCGCCTCAATAGACACCGCGAGGTGCAAAAGGCACTGAGCGCTAAGCAAAGCACGTACGACAACACCATGAAGAACGGCAAAACGTTGAAGGACAAGGCGCCGAAGTCCGACGAGCTTGCCCTGAGGGAACTTCTGAACGAGTTGAAGAACAAGTGGACTACGGTCTGCGGTAAATGCGTGGATCGCCAGAGAAAGCTGGAGGAGGCCTTGCTATTCTCCGGACAGTTCAAGGACGCGATTCAGGCGCTGTTGGAATGGTTGAGCAAGACCGAAAAGTGGCTGGCCAATCCCGGGCCACTTCACGGCGATCTGGACACGGTGACCAATTTAGTGGAGCAACACAAGGCCTTTGAAAGAGATCTGGAATTGCGCGCCTCGCAGATGGAATCCGTCATCAAAACCGGTCGCGAACTGGAATCCAAAGCCTCCATTGAAGACGCGTCGATGATCAGATCACAGTTGTCCGAATTGAACAGCCTCTGGGACCGAGTGACCAGTCTCACGACGAAGAAGGCCAGACTGCTGGAAGAAGCCATCAGAGAGGCCGAACGGCTTCACAAAGCCGTTCACGTGTTGCTGGAATGGCTGAGCGACGCGGAGATGAAGCTACGATTCGCCGGACCGCTGCCGGAGGACGAGCAGGAGAGCAGGAATCAACTGATGGAGCACCAGAGATTCCTCCGCGAGTTACAGACTAAGGAAATCGAGAAGGACAACACGCTAGAGTTGGCACATATTATTCTTGGAAAGGCGCATCCCGACGGTGCCGCAGTTATCAAGCACTGGATCACGATTATTCAATCAAGATGGGAAGAAGTGGCGACGTGGGCCTATCAGAGGAACCAAAGGCTGGAGAATCATATGCAGGGACTGCAGGTTTGCACTACGCCATATTGTATCTCGTAGGCATACATAATTTTATTTTATAGAATAGACTGATGTTGTTATGTGCGCATTTGCAGGATCTTGATAATCTTCTCGAGGAGTTATTGGCCTGGCTCGAAGGTTTGGAGAACACTTTGAATGCCCTGGAAGCGGAACCCTTGCCCGACGACAGGGCCACGCTCGAAATGCTTATCGCGGATCATAGGGAGTTCATGGAGAATACCAGCCGAAGGCAAAACGAGGTCGATCGCGTGTGCAAGGCCCGACAAATTAAGCCGATAAGGGACACGAGAAAAATATCGAAAGTCAGATCGCCAGCGCCTACGTACGTATTTATCGACATGAAAATTTATATATATGAAACGTTGATAATATCGATACTGATGAATGAAATTGAAATTCTTTTCGTTTTTGTGAAGAAATATGGATACATGATGGATGCTGATAATATGCACAGTATTGTATTCCATATATGCTCGCTCCACGTTCGAATCGTTTAAGTTTCGTTTGCATCCTGCTCATATGTGTGCCACATTTGTGCCTGTGTGTTAATCATTTCGATTTGTTTCACGAAGTCTTGCTACGCACATTGCAATTTTAGGAATAATTTCAGATCATGTTTGAAAGAATCTTTTACTTTGTTAGATGCTTGTTTGATATACTGTTTTATTTCACCTTTTATGTACTGATTTTCGTATATTGTGTGTGTTTAACTGTCGCATGATATGTCGCTTGCAATGGGATTTCAGTAAGGATCTCTATCAGGATAGCGAGCATGAGCAGCCTCAGCCTCGTAAACAAAGGTGCGTTGTCCATCATAACATGTAAATATTTTTCACGTATCTTAATCGCATTAGCCGTTTCGTAAGTATATTCAGCGTTTCCTGTGTTTAATGTGCACATCTGCAGTAGAAATGTATGCGTTTATTTTTGTACGATTTTATAATATTCAAAACACAACATTCTCATCACACGATCATATTTTTGTTCGCACAATAATTTTGCAGTATCCAGCAACAGGAGTTTCTAAAATTTAATTAAATGTATTAATTTACTTGCTTTTCACTTGTAACTGCAACATGCATAAATTTTTATTACTGCTCACAGTGCACTGTGTTAAAAAAATCAATCAGACACATTATATTCTTTTGCATTTTTTGTGTTAGATGTTACGTTATTTATAATGCATTACACATAGCTTAAGACGATTAACAATCTGTTTTTTAACACGATGATGCGAGACTGAATTTTTTAAAACATTTATTTAAATATATAATTTCCATATGTAAGTGAAAATTGTACACTTAATGAGAACTCGCGTTAAGTTTCACACTTTTATAATTTAATATTCACATGAGAAACAATCTATAAACTATAGTGCTGTATTGAGACGCGAAGAAGAGCGTCTTATAGATGCCTTATTTAGGTAGAGAATGTTTGAGTGATGTGACGCATGTTCCTGTTTAGCCGAGGCAGCCCAGGTCGTGATAGAACGCCAGACCTTTCATTGCCGCACATCGGTCCACGCTTCCCACCCAAAGGAAGGTTCGTTAAACCTAGTCTTATTTCAGTACATTCTCTGCGCCATTCCGTCGTTTTCATCCGAATCGTACAGGGATTACTAAGCTTACCATACGACTCACTAATGTCTCGGTAAAAGGGATTCTTGTTTTTTTTTTCCTCTTTGCGGGATGACATGTGGTTGGGTTTGATGAACTGTTATTGGTCGTTCAGAAAATTGTCTGTCTTGTAAGTGTGAAATTTTGGGTTTTCTGATGCGACATTTACATTTGAACTTATATGAGTTCTTTACTTTCGCGAATATCATGTCTCATAGTTATATCTTTTTTTTTTGTGAGATTATCTCGGTGACCAATTGTATTAAGATAACATCTCACATTTTCGATTCTTATTTATTAAATATGTATGTTTTTCGTGTACAAATACACGTTTTCTTTCTACAAGCAGCAAAGGAGCCGAGCCGGAATTCCGTAGCCCGCGAGTCAAGCTTCTCTGGGATAAGTGGCGTCACGTTTGGATGCTGGCGTGGGAGCGACAACGTCGTCTGCAGGACAAATATAATTACATTCAGGAGCTGGATCGCGTTGCTAACTTTAGCTGGGAAGATTGGCGCAAGCGGGTAAGACTTGTAACACAGATTCGCCCTTTTATTTCTGTTAGAAATACAAATTTAATTATTTCTTTGTCAATTGTCACAAACCGTTTAAAAATATTATCTGATTGCAGTTCCTGAAGTTCATGAATCACAAGAAATCCAGGCTGACGGATCTATTCAGGAAGATGGATAAGAATAACGATGGACTTATACCGAGGGAGGACTTCATTCAAGGAATTATGAACACCAGTATTTATCTCGCTTATTTATTTTCTAAACAAGAAAATAGCATCGGTATTTTTCTAATATTCCAATTGTTTAATTCTTATAGAATTCGAGACTTCTCGTCTGGAAATGGGTGCTGTTGCCGATCTGTTCGACCGTCACGGTGAGGGCTTGATAGATTGGAAGGAGTTCATCGCCGCTCTGCGACCCGACTGGGAAGAACGACGAACTTACAACGACACGGACAAGATACACGACGAAGTCAAACGGCTCGTCATGTTGTGCACCTGTCGTCAGAAGTTCCGCGTTTTCCAAGTTGGCGAAGGAAAGTACAGGGTACGTGTACGAGTTGTAATGATTCGATTAAGCGTCTGATTTTAATTGCAATTACATATCAATATCTCTCATGTACGACTTTAATCGTGACGATTGTGAAATTGCAGTTTGGTGACAGCCAAAAATTGCGATTGGTTCGAATCCTGCGCTCCACTGTCATGGTACGCGTCGGTGGAGGCTGGGTAGCATTAGACGAATTCCTTCTGAAGAACGATCCCTGCCGCGGTAAGTATTCACGAGTATTCTTTAATCTGCGCGATATATGCAGACGATTCGAGATTAGGCTGAGATAAATCGTATACTCTATCGACGAATTTTTTTTACTATATTAGAAAGGAGAAAGAAAGTAATTAGTCAAAATGACTTGTGAATTGGGTGAACTGTTGGGTTAATGCGAAACATGTTTGCAAGATGAACTACTTGATAGCAAGCAACTGAAATAACTTTCAAAAGAAAATTTTCTATGGTATTGTCTCCTTCTCTCTATCCTTCTTCCCAAGAGGCAATTAAACTTGCGTTCCCGTTTAATTTCGACATTTCTAATAATCGAAAATGATACTCTTGAGTATTTGTTATTGTAACAAATGTGTTAACGTTTTGTTTTTGTTTTCCATCGCTCTTCATATTAATCAACATTACTTTGCTTCGCTGCATTAAATGTAGAAACGTAGTACCACTTGAGAGAAATTCATTATCATTAACGAAAAAGTATACCTGAACGTCGATTTAATATAACTATTCGTATCCGTAGTAAAACTAACTGAAGATGCATTAAGATTATACATGTATATTATATATAAGTACGATTTCGACTCCTGAGGTGTCATAACATTGCCATTAATCGGACATTGAGTGCGACTCACTGTTAACTTAACATTTAAAGAATAATTGAGAGTAGCGTACACACTCGCTGTTTATTGCTTTTGCTTATCTAGAAACTTTTTCCGGTATATGTATATTGATTTACTTTGTTGACTTTCAACTGATAAGTAAAAGGAATCGATCCGGTATTCGTTATTATTTCTTTATGTTACATTTTATTATATAATTTATGCATGACAATTAATTTAATTTAATTATTGAATTGCGTGAAAAATGTCCATCGTCGTTTTTTCTCTAACTTTCTCTATATTTTTATTCTCTTTCCGCCTTTTCCAATGGTAAATTCATCAATTTCGGAATATTAATATTGAGACAATCATTAATTCTATGTCAGAGAATCTTTTCTGGTACGATACGAATTTTCATAAGTAGTAAGGTAGAAGGTAATATTACAGTAGGCATATCTAACATCTTGGTAACTATGTACTAACGTTAACATAACAACTGTTCCTTACTTGTCCATCGATCCTCCTTACATCCCGTACGTCTAACTCTACGACAAACATTTCTGTTTTTTGTTTCATTTTCATGTATGTCTTTTACGTTTGTGTTTTACGTTTCGTTTATCGAATGCGTTTCCGTCGTCCGAAACAAAAAAATTATATATAAATTTCTAAATCGCGGCGCATGCATGAATGTTAATGCAACTCGCTCTGTCCAATCGACTCTGTCTGTCGAATCGTGATTAACTCGTTAAGTTTTTCTAATGCCAATACCGGATCCTAACAAACCGGAACAACATGAGGGTTGGTGTCCGCTCGGTGAGAACTGTTTTACGTGCACACAATTCGTTCATGGTCTATACGTCGAACGAAACTCGCTCGTTCAATTGTTAAAAATGTCTTATTCGAAATTTTAATTGCACTGAATATTTATGACATGCCGGAGAGACGATCGCCAGTAACTCTGTCAGTAACTGCTCCCAGTATAGACCATGAAAGGTGATATCCCTGCGTAGGGTGCATGACCTTATATTAACTTGTTCGAACTAATTTTTCGAAGTGTTTGCCTTTTTGTTGAGTATGTCTATATATACGTGCGTATACGGTTGTATTATATGGAACGATTGAATATTGGCAATTACTGTCTGGATAAGGTAAATAGATTGCGCAAGTGAAATTAACGCTACAGTTGCTGTGTAATACTAACAGTTTCACACCTCGACGCAGTTTCGAGTTCCAGTGTTGAAACAAAAAGAAAAAAAAAGAGTGCCTGTATTTATAGTGATGCAGGATTACGAACTACATCACTAATATACTGCAGTCGTTTCGCTTTCCCCCCTCCTCCTCCTCCTCATTTTGTATTTCTTTAGTTTTCTTTTTTCAGTTTCGGTGAATGGTTTAGTCAGTCTATCCCTTAATTGATGATTATTTTTCATATAAATGTTTTACCTTTGTAGTACTGTTCAATGTGATTATTTTATCATTTGATTTGCAATGGTTAATTTCGATGTATCTTTCGTAGCTCCCCTTTTCTGTAGAAACTTTGATATCCTTGCTAGGAGATAACCAATGCATGTTTAGTGAATTTTGGTATTGTTTCGACAGTTATCCTACTGGGAGATGAGTTTTGTATGTACAAATATGTAAAAATTTCTCATTCTCTCCTTTCCTTTTCGTTTAGTTTAGTTTTCTGATTGAAATGTTACATTAAAGTTAAAGTAACATTGGTTTCTTTTAGCATGGTTACGCGTATAATCCCCAACAAATTTTTTTATATGCAGAGAGTTCTAGGAATGTCGTATTTTTCTCCGACTAAAGATTAAAATTGAAATAAAAATATAGATTTAAAAAGAAAAGGATATAAAAAAATTAAAGAATAAAAAAGAAAAAAAAATATATATATATAGTTATTAATAAATGACAGTGAGCTTGGAATAAATTTTTAACAAAGACCCAATGTTTTTTTTTTTTATTCTAATTATTAAGTGAGAAGACATTCTGGAATGCTCTATATATTGTATTGATTAATTGCTTAGGTATATTGTGAAATGTACGATAACAAGCGACTTAAATCATCATATTTTTACGGTTATATTTTAATTATAAAAGTTAAGTAAAAGAGAAAGTGTAAGTATTTTCGCGAATCGTACATTTTATACTAATATCCTAAGCACTGAGGTCAATATTGTACAAATTGAATCAGTGGCAAAATATATAGTGGTTCCCTGTATCGTAAACCTTATTTATGTAATGACCATGATAAAATTTGGTTTGAGTGACTGTTTTGATAAGCTTGTACCTGTGAAATACTCAATTTTACGATGTCAAAATTTTTTTTCGACCATATATTCTAAATACGCTGTCTTTTTTCTTTTTTTTCCATGACACACAAAAACGCATACCTGGATACGCCACACACGCACTCATGCATACATGTACTCGGAAACACGCGCACGCAAACCGTGAAACATTTTTGTCGCCTTTTTTTTTTCTCTTCTCTCTTTCTCAAAACTACTTCCCCCGTTCCATTATTGTCGCTGCTCATTTAATAACGCGCATGCCTTGATATTGTAAACCTGTAAAAATATATATATATATATCGTTACACCTTCCGCTCCATATAACTCACGACTCTCGTTCCGGATGTTGCCGGTCCGATATTCACACATTCGTTTTCGCTTTCATTTTTTTTCTCTTTTTTTTTTCTTGTTAAACTAACACCATTCTCGCGTTCGTTATCTCATCTCGACGTCATCCGCTCACTATCTCCGGGGCTGTTTTCTTGTACAAAATTACATCTCTCTCTCTGGCACCTCCCCTCTCGTACCCGACATCCCCGAAACGCCTTCTCCCTAACTGCGTGCACGCAACACACTGTAGCCAAGGGAAGAACGAATATCGAGCTGCGGGAGCAATTTATACTGGCGGACGGTGTTAGCCAGACTATGACGGCCTTCCGGTCCAAGCCGAGCCCGACCTCGACGCTGCAGCGTACGCAAATGTCCTCCACCAATGCCGGACCGATCACCAAGGTAAGCGGGGCTCCAATCGCCGGAATCCCCCCGAAATGCGACGTAGCACGTTACGGTAATTCATTTTCGCCGTGCCCTCTTCTACTTCTCTGCCGTTAATTTGTAAATTGAAATAGAAGAATACTCGTAGAATAAACTCGTGAGATATAAATACATATTAGATCTTGGGTGCCGCGTTGTGGCATCGCAGTAGACAGAAAATAAAATTGCACGTACGATTCTTACCTGGACGACAACTCTATCAACGATCGATTTGCGATCTCGTTCGACGATATCCGTAAGTATACGACTACTTTACGACATCCTGGCCGTCAGCCAAGCCGTTTGACGTTCGCATGAGCATGGCAGTTTCCAGTCAGTTGCATTGTTTGAACATGTAGAGGCAAACTAGAAATAGATGACGCTTGTCTACTCTCATCACTCGTCGGTTTTGTTATATTGAAAAAAAAAAGTGATTATACCAAACTACTGAAAGCCAGACAGACCTGTCGTGTCTTCGTCTCAAACTCTTCGTTCGACCTCAGGAGATGCGATTTCGTAAATTTTCTGCCTATCTTCTCCGCAAATCCTCGCAATTCCCCACCTCGTCGCTTCGCAGCCGCGAGAGAAGAAATGGACTTCCCAACTCCATACAATCACTCATTCCTGAGAAATCCTGTGACATTAGATATTAAATTGAAAAATTATGGTGCGACCTGAGTCAGTTTTTACATTTAGAGGAAAAGACACGTTTGAAAATCATATGTCCAGTTTAGCGCGGAGATAGCTGTACGTTTCAGGAATATTTTTCATTGGCGTGTGAGCCTCTCCCGAAAAGAAGGGGGAGGAGGGGCGCCACTGCGATTGCATGAGGAAGCTAAAGATTTTCGTTTGTGGTGTAGCGGAGGAGTTTATGAGCCAGCTGATGCCGATATTTGAGAATTTGAGGCAAAAGGAGGACCTCCCGTGCTCGTATCCCCTTCACATGCACGCCCCCTCTTATCATTGGGTAAATAACGACATTTTTCTCAACTTTGTATTTCTTGCCGTTCGTGTGATGCTGTACACACACTTGAGTTTGGGTTTTTTGAGTGCGGCCGCGACACACCACGCGACTCGAAAGTCGATTGACTCGGTGCATTGTGCATTTTTTTTTTTCCAGTGGACTGTCATTTGCTTTTCTTCCTCTGTGCTACTTTTCTATATATTTTGTATATTATGGAGATTCTCTCCGATGAGATGCCGGAAGTGAACAATAATTATGAATAATCAACGATAATCGTAAACGATTATTCATGAATTTTGTGTCACGAATGCTTCCGACAGTAATGAAGTTGATGAATGCATGTCAGAAAAATGTGTGTGTGTGTGTTTGTCGTATATAAAGGAGAGCAAGTAATACGAAGGAGAATGGATAGGGGCGGAGGTTTTAAGAAAAAGAAATTCTAGTTCCCCGGTTCATTATCATGTATCTTGCGTCGCTTTGTCTCTCTGCCTCACCGCCTGCCCATTTTTCCGCGAGAAACGTATGATGAGCTCTTACGTGCCTCGACTGTAGATCCCATTTTGGTCTGGCGTTGTGCGAGATAGATTCACAGCACGTTACATCGCGAAATGCAACACCCCGTCGCACTCATTCGAACGCATTAACTCTGCATCGAGTTGATTCTCTTTTTTTTTTGTTTGGTTGATTCGTCGAATGTGTCTCGATTTTGTCAGAATTATTTGGATACGCCTCTTAACTCTTTTCCTGACCCTTACCCCTGGAGAACGATTGACTATCCGACTTCGAGCATGATCGAGATTTCTCTTTACGATTTTCATCTCTCATTATCTTTTTAACGTAACACAAATATCGAAACACAACAAACTGCCGAGAATTAAATTTCTCAATTCTCACGTGCACCTTTCAGTGTCGTATTCAAAAGATAGATTAATCACGATCGTCGATGAAGAGCATAAAATTTCTTCGAGAGAGAAATTGAATTTTTTTGCAAATAGTCACGCGGCAATAGACACGCGTTTATTCGTTATACGGCGAAACGGAAAACGCGAATCGGGGATTGTAGTCAGTTTAATTGAACACGGACATGCATAACGAATGTGTCGTATCCTGTATTGCTGCGTGCGTAGTGGCACTGATCGGAGATACCTCGAATCACCATAAGCTACTATATCTCTCCCAACTTCTTGTGGTAAGTTTTGCATGACACTTCGCTTTACCTTTACTTACCCGAATCCGGGTAACTGTTTTTATTTTACAATTCTGTATATTATTTAATCTTGATATTTCAACAGCTTCGACGAACGATATGGACCGCAGACCGGTATATCTTCACTAGTCCGTAGCTGTGCACAAGTTTGTGTTGCTTGTTAAACTTTTGGCGATAACAACACGATAGATAGATTACTGATCTACAGTAATTTAACGATCTAAATTTCTAGAGAAAAAGGCTTTGTCTGCTGCGCGTTTACTTACATATTTTGAATTGAGTCATTGTAATTGAAGTAATAATAAAAAAAAAACTAGAATTGTTTATGTCTCCTATTATATTTTTCTTTTACGTCTTCTCTTTTTTTCTATAGTAGAATATTAGAGGAAGAGCACATGTATATTTTCTGTTATTATAAAATCTTAATTTCATCTAATAATGCTTGATTTTATTTTTATTAATAAATAACGAAAAACTATTGCGTTATAAGCAACGGATATAGTTTTTATTCTTCAGCTGTAGCTTTTCAAGAAATACTTGAAGGATATTTTATTGCGCGCGACGTAACTTGCACACAGCTAACATTAGTTACTAACGAGTCGTTAATTAGGCGGCAGAGAACGCGTAACACGAAAACCGTTACTCGTCCAATACTTGTATTGGACGTGAATTAGATGTATGACAGCTTCTTCTGCTCTTTTGCACGCGTTTACGTGTAAACTTTATCCGACAATTTGCCCCTTTTCCCGTCCAGGTGAGAGAACGCAGTGCTCGCAGCGTACCCATGGGTCAATCGCGAGCCTCGCGCTCATCCTTGAGCGCCGGCACGCCCGACAGCCTTAGCGACAACGAAAGTTCCTTCAAGATATCTGGTAGAAAAACCAGCACGCCTTACAGATCTACCGTGACGCCCGGTGAGATTCTGAATTTAAACCCAGAAACACTGTTGCTTGCTGAAGTAAGCAGTAGGACAACCTGCATTTAATCGTACGCTTTGCAGGTGGTAGCCGTCCGTCTAGCAGGCCAGCATCAAGACCTGCCTCCCGACCAGCCAGTAGACCGAGTAGCCGACCTGCGTCGAGACAAGGAAGCAAACCGCCTAGTCGATACGGATCAACGCAGTCGTTGGACGGTATGCGTATAGACTTTTATTTTATACTTTCTCGCATACTTTGGACTAATCTGAAAGATTACACTTGATATTTGATCCCGCAGACGATTCGACCCCAAGTCGCATCCCGCGAAGGACCATCGTCGGCTCCGGCAGTACTCCGACGTCCAGTAGACACAACAGCATATCCGGTAGGAAACTCACAACCCCGATGAACGGCTCGAGCTCACGACCCCGCACTCCAACGGGATTAATTAGCCCCGCCAGCGGAGTACCTTCCAGGTTCGTAAGCTCTCAACCGCGCGCGTCACCTTACGCCGAATTATCTCTCAAATAAATAACGTGAACTAACTCGCATTAGTGTGCCTTAAATGGAGAATATGTGTAGCCACAATTGTGTGCAGATTAACGATGATATCTCACTTAACGTCAACTGACTGCGATGATTCGGGAAATGTTTGATATGTTGTTTATCCCGAAAGGAATGTTTTTTTTTTAGTTTTCTATTAGTTTCTCTTTTTTTGTTTTGTTTTTTCTTTTCTTTTTACATTACGATTCCACTACATACAGTCGTGGACACTGGACAGATCGGTTGCGACACTTTTTTTTTTATAGGTTTCAAAACGCACTAATATTTTGCAAATGTGAACCACGATTGGTATTATACTGTCTCTAGAGATAGTACATTGTGATTCGCATTTGCAAAATATTAGTTACCTATAAAATATATATTCTGTATATTAAATATACAGGGTGTCTCATAATAGGTGTATCACCGTTCATGGGTAGGTAGAACGGACTAAACTGAATCGAAAAGTCCTCTACCATTTTGCAAAATTCGCAATCGTAAACCAGATATTAATTTTTGAAGATTGACGAATAAACGCGTATTCATCCGGCCCACCGCTGAATGCAAGTGGCAAGATAAGTAGATTAAACTGAACAAAAAAGTCCTTTACTATTTTGTAAAATTCACATTTATTAACGAGATATTAAGTTTATTTGCCCATCTTTAAAAATTAATATCTTGTTAACGATTACGAATTTTGCAAAATGATAGAGGACTTTTCTGTTTAGTTTAGTCTGTTCTATCTACCCATGAACGGTGATACACCTATTATGAGACACCCTGTATATTAGAAACCTAAAAAATAGTGTTGCAATCGATCTGTCCACGACTGTACATACGACACGTACCACATAGAATACTACATAAAATTTAAGTGTTCGAAGAAACAAAGATGTGTACTCGACAGCGCAATTAATTGATCGAACCTCTTATCGCACTTCGTGTTAACCGCAAAATATTGACACGACTAATTGAACGGGCATAGCGTTTTAATAATCAATTAACAGATCTGGTTAACAACGTTTTTTTAGGTTTGGCTCAATCCATAGAGCTTCGAGCATTCCAACCCTGACTGGTGTCGGAACACCTATCAGGTAAAGCAAATTAACGAATTCGGTGATTTCATGTAAAATTGGTTCGGGGTTAGCGACTCTGCAGCTTTCGGTTTGCGTTATGCGTCGCTGTGCATCACGAGGCTCTATACGTTAGAAATGAACAATGTGCAACAAAAGAAGCAAAACGCAAAGTAGAAAGCTGCGAAGTGTTGTGGTGTGCGACATCGCTTTTTGGAAGAGGTTTTTTAGTCGTGGTGACGGCGATACATTTATGCTTATTTTTTTCATCGTTGTTTTATTTCGATCCTCGTTATTATATTTTTCTCGTTTTTTTTTCTTCCTCTTCGTTCTCGTTTCCGTCCTCGTTTATCTAATTCTCAACGCGAAAATAGATTTCGCTGCCTTACACTTATACGATATACCGTGCCGTGCAAATTAAAAATAACATTTCGATGGTTAATGCCTCAGCCGCTCTAGGATACCCGTGTATGTGGGGGTGGATATAAAATCTCCTCAGTCGACCACCAGCAATATGTCGACTCATTCAACACAAAGCAACCATTCTACGATCTCTACTGATTCCACTGGGTATGGCTGAACTTGGCGCTTTCACAATGTAACCCGTTTTCCGTTTCTTCTCACCCTCGTTGAAACGTTTTACTTTATTTTTTTTCCAAGCATTGTAGAACTTCTCGCAATTAGTGGCACTATTATTTTTTCATCTCATGTTTGTTATACATGTCTATCTCTCATTAAAATCTCATCTTGAAATTGTATATCGCATGTGGCTTTGTTTTGTTTGCGACAAAACTGCTTCTTTTCTTCATCTAATAATATCAGCAACTTTTCGTTTTATTCATCTTGTCGACAATGCCAAAGTATTCATAAATTATCATTAGTAGTTGATGCTAGCTTTTATATCCGTTATAAGTTTTGATTATAACAGTTCTTATGTGTGTGTGTGTGCGTGTAAGCCCCTCGACTAACGTTTTTTTTCACAACGCTAGGAGCAGTTCCCTGTGTACGAATTCAGCAACTAATATACCAACAGCCATTAAGCAAGCTAGGTAAAGCATTAATATTAATTCAGAAATTTTCACTTCTCTCCTTCATTCGTTCGCTGAAAGTAATGCCTAAAGAAAAAAGTACCAATGTCGGTTTGCATTTGTGAGCTTCTTTATTGGCGTTGAAAAATAGTGCTCGGTTAGCACTCGCTTACGTTTATACGACCGGCTTGTTTTCAGGGTACGTACGCCGTCCAGTGGATCCAGCACGCCGCTACCGCCGTCTTCGAAGTTATCGAGGAAGCCCTCCGGAGCATCCGACACGTCGATGTCGGGAACGACCCCGAACGCGCGGAAGGGAAAGCCCACGCCGATCGATCAGCGCGCGCCGTTCCGATTGTAATAGCTTATTAATGGATAGGCTTGTAAAATCAACGTATTTATACGCCCGAACAAGAATAAATATAAAACATCCCCGCCGCAAATTTAAGAATGAAACCGCATTGCAGGGAACATATGAGAGTGTGGATTATTGTCGCGTATTGCGCGAGAGAAAGAGAGGATCGCGCGAAATACGCGAATACTAAAAAATTGACTGGTTCAAAATTTTCGTAGAAGGCAAATGATGAAGTCTTGAAAAGTTGTACGAAGGTTTTATCATTTCGAATTTCGCCAAGTACCGAATGCCATTAAAATTACGAATACCAATGAGTATTTCATACTCGCTTAGGGATAAGGGATTTACAGTTTGGGGAAATTTATTTATTTCGTGCCCGCGTTAGAAAGTGCTTGAAGCATCTATCTAGTTTGTAACAACACATAACAGTGAAGTAAATTATTGTTATAAATACCATAATCTTTGGTATTACCGAAAGTGCAGGGTAATGCTGTGTAATTGAAAATATTTAGGTGAGATATAACAGAAGTATCCTCGCCGACTCTCTCGATAAGGACAATACTACTAAAAAAAGGTTTTTAGCGTTAACAAAAAGAAATCAGCGTTATATGTATTATAATTACGCTTATGTTTGATATATATAACTATAGATGCCTGTGTAATTACTACTTTTATATAATTTAATATATGGTATAGTTTGCTCACTTCACACGCATGATCTTTTTGCGTGCTTTGTACACCGCTCGAAAATTTTCATCGAGCGTTTTTCCGATGAACATTTTTGAGCTATATATTTTGAGCAAATTGTATACGCGAAGACCTTAATTTATTTAATATTTTTGCTTGACTTATTGTATTCGTCGTACGACGTAATTAACGTCTAATTCGCATTTGTTATGAAAAAAGAGAAATCTTGTATGCGATTTTAGATTATAATATACAGATTGTGAAGATCGACATTCATTTTTGTTATCCGTTTCGCAAATTGCACCCGTACGTATTTTTGATTAGTTATACATACATACCTGTAAAAATCGGATTAAATGTAAATTTTTTTAAAATTCTTTTTTCTACCATGCATCAATTAAATAAACATAGATTTGGTGAACATTGATCGATTATAATCTTTACAAATCTGCTTGATATTACTTTTAAAAGTATTTTTATGTATTTGTGTTGTTGCGAAACGGAATATCTCGTTGCTTTGTGAAGACAGTAATCAAACGTAGTTTAGGATTGTGCACAAGTTTAATCTTCGAGCGGTCGCATTTAAAAAGTGCAATTTTTTCATAGATATTATTTTCACGAAATAATGTCTATGAAATTCCTATCTTTAAATATATGTTTCGTGCGTCAATATACATGGTCGTTTTACCGATCATGAAGTTAAATGTGAAAAGGCTGAGATCACCCACGCGCCCGCTCTAAGATTAACGTGCGATATGCTTTTGTTACGTGTTTGCGAATAATCGATTTATCGATTAATGATCAATTAATAAGTAAATAATTATTATAATTATAATTACATAATTATATAAAATGTTATATAATTATTAATTATAATTGACTAATGAGAGATTTAAGAGTTCGGGGGAACATTACCTAACAGCGTTAAAATAATAATAATAATAATAATAAAAAAAGAGAAAATTATACGTGTGAATAGTTAAGTAAAATATATTCCATTGCGCGAAGTGTGGCCTGTTAGGTGACGGGTAGAAAAGAGAAACTCTGAAAAAAAGACATTTCCATTTTTTTTACATATATACTTTTAGATGCGATTAATGTAACGGAGAATATGACTCGCTGCCTCTTATAAATATTACGTAATGCGATTAATCTTATTAACAACTTCTCAACGTATAATTTTTGTTTCTTTTTCACTTAAACGAGAAGTGCTGTATGATGCTAATATTAATAATAATAATGATGATGATACAGACAAAAGAAAAATATAACAGACACACGCACACATATGAGAACAACATATTCTCGTCCTGTTTCATTTCTATTTTTCATTTCCAGGCGACCGTTGCGCATCATGCAAATGTGTAAAGAAAAATGTATATACGATATACTATATTGGCACGCGCATATGATTTTTTTTTTCGTACCTCCTAATCGAATTCGTGGTGTGTCAGGACACACGGGTCCTGCTGTTGCTTGCGTCCTCGTCGATGCCTAAATTAAGCATAGAGCTATTTAGATACATAGCGATACATCTTGCGAAAACACGGATAGGATTTTCCTGAAACGAGGAGCGAGGGAAGGAGGCGCCGACTCCGATCCTCCAGTGTTAACTGACAACCGCATTGTATAGTACATCAAGCAGATACAGTTCGGGAGAATCCGAAGAGGCGACGCTTTGTGCACGCCGCGCTGACTAGGCTTGCCAATTATCTCTCGTGCCGACATCGCTCGCGCGCGCGCGTGTAGACGTGTGATTTACGAAGGTACCATCCGCGTGCAGGTCTAAATGAATTTTGTGCAGTTTTTTTTTTACGCTCTGGGTCTACACTTAAAATGCGCCTGTTGTATTGACCGTTATAATCGGAATAAATGTTTTCGCACTGAATATATACGGATATCGGTGTGGTAGGCGCGATATGTGCGGGAGAGAATTACCGTCGAACGGACTGTGTAAAGTAGCAGAATGTGTTTCACTACCATGCAACTCTGTGTCGTGTTCTCTCATATACCCTTCCTTCTCCGATCTAATCACTGTCGTTATGTATTCGACGTTTTTCGTAGGAGGTAACATATGGCATATAGAGCTATACCGGCAAATACATTTTACTGTAATAATTATATTGCACGTTATAGACGCCAGACATTGGAACTTTTCGATAGTACACAAAAAATGGAGTGTATTATCTACCTGTAGATATTCTATTTTGAGCCTGTAAAAGTGTAACATACTATCGCTTAAAAAAAAAAGTGATCGCTTAGTGATTTCCGCTACCGTTATAGCTTCGATATCTGGTCATTTTTCTTCGGACGCACAGCTCCGGTGTGAACATTGCACTCTATATATCCGGCACACAAAGTCCCTTTAAATTATATGATAGACTCGCCTTCGCATCGATGATCGAGCGAAGGTAGAAAATAATTAGGCCGATTCTAATCTGTAGACCGTGTAGAAGAAAAAGAAACGTAAAAAAAATAACTAAGTACGTCATATTGTTGATACGAGAAACGTGCGAAACTTGATATAATGGATATATAAACGCAAAATATTTTTTGAGAGATCCTGATGGTCTTACATGAGAGCACGAACTGCTATGGAGTGTAGACACAGCGAAAGAAATTTATAACAAATAAATTTGGAGTTTTTAAAATTGTGCAACGCTTAGAATTGCTCCTGCCCGACTACCTATGTTCTCCCGACGCTTCATCGATTTTGAAGAATTTAAATTTCCACGGCTAGCGCGAATCCTTAGATTTAAAGTTTTAGGAATTCTTGGAATCTCGGTGTCGCGCCTCTTTGCTAATTATCCTGATACTTCGCCAATTTTAAAGTTTAATTTTTCTTTTATCGACCTCTCGATCAGGATACCCAGAGATAAGACTTTAGGAATTCTTGAGATATTAATGCTTATGTTTTTTCGGATGTTTTGCTTATAATCTATTACCTTTTTATAATTCAAAATCATTTTGTTCCACGGTGCTGCTAGTGCATTTTTTTTAACAGTATGGTGTACTTGGCATTTCCTCCTTCCTATCTTGCGTAAGATGCAGCCGCAATCCAGATATTTCTTATACTATGGATCTACAATTGAGACACTCAATATCCCAATGTATGGCTACATACACGCATTGTGGATTAACGTAGATAGAGTTACCGGTCTCAGCATATGATTCCTCGAGTGGATCCTCGAATTACTACTGGACTTACTTGACCTATATGAAGCATACTAGTATTTAATCAGAAGTCCGCTTATCCCGATCTCAACGACCCTCGACATTAAAAGACGAGATTTTGTTACTAAATGTCGAAGAAAATTTCATATTACTTTACAGCGGCATTACAGACTGATATGATTATCCTTCTAAGCGCTGGATCACCTTGAGTGGATCAAATTAAAGAATATAGTTGCAAGTCAATTAGCTGTCAAAATCCTCGCGTTATATTAAAATATGTTTATTATCAGATATATATAATTCTTTAGTTTAATTTATAAAGAATCACAATATCTTTTTATAGAAAGTGAATGCAAGAATTAATTCAGTATTCGCGTAATAATCGTAATTAATTGTTTTTTTTGCAAAATTAAAATTTTAATTTTGAATGTCAAGAATGATATTTAAAAAATGTTGAATTTTAACAAATAATAATTGTAATTATTTATTCGATACAAAAAAATTAAAAAGTTAAAGTTTTGAAAATTAGAATGCAAATTATCTTCTTATCAGTTTAAGATACATATGAATTTTGAACTGTTTCCTTTCCTTTCTGCTACTTCACGTTATTTCTCGTTATTATTGCAGGAAAATTAATTATTTCTATAGAAAAACGTGTAAAAATGATATCGACACATTGGATATATCAAAGACAAATATAACACAAAAATTCAACCCCGTCTGACAGAGATTTCACATATGCGATTTTAATTTTACCGGGGAAATATTAGTTCTCTGGGCAGAATTTTAAATTTAATAGAAAGCTTTCTTTTTTATCAGATATTTGTACTCTTCAGTTCACATGACGCCTTTGGAATTTTCATCGGTATGTAATATCGCATAGATCGCAGTCCACGTTGGCATACGATGCACGTTACGCTGTATCTATAATCCCCACAGTAATGCACGTAGTGATCCCGATGAGAGTGGAGTGTATTGGATGCAGTGATGCAGTATCCGCAGGGCGGGGAGCATCGGCGCGAACTCGTTCAGTATAAAATCTACCGAAGCCGGCAAAGCATATGCAGTTTAACGAGTATCGAGATACCAGCAGCAGTGATCATGTGTTACAAAGTAATACTTTTATATATCCTGTTAGTTATCGTCGCCTCGTTTATTATTTGCTTGAGACTGCACTTATATTTTTCGCGTCGATTTTTTTTTTTCATAAACTATAATAATAATAATTTGAAGCTTTGACAAGTCAAAAAGCTAATAAAAAGCTAATAAAAAGCTAATAATAAGAGCTTATTAATCTTTGCGATTTTTATCTTTTGCAAAATTAGTTTTTGAACTCCTAAGGCAGGCTTTTATTATTATAAGAAATGAAATCATGTGATTTTACATTATGCATTTTTTTGTAATGCCTAAATCAGCGAAATTAGTTGAATATTTCTTTAGCTGTAAGATCGAGACTTTGATCGAAAAAAAATAAAATTAACTTATTAATAAATTGATATTTAATTCCATTCTATTAATGATAGAATTGATTTTTTGTCATTTGACATATGAAAAAGAGATTGAAGATTAAAAATGACGAATTACATTAGAAATTTTGCTCTGAACAATTCTGCATGCCGGTTGAATTAATCATCTATTAAATTAATTAATGTCTTCGAAGTCATTTTTAATTATCAAATCAATGATATTTAATATTTTCTTTCCAATGCACACAGATTACCGGCTATTTTGTCGCCTTATTGGCTGTCGTCCGCGCCGGGATCGTTGGCCCGGGTGCAACTGCAGTAGCCGTCGCGCAACAGCCAGCTGCAGCGGTTATCAGAGCCGAAAACTACGACTCACCTCGGTACAGCTTCGGGTATAGCGTGGCAGATGGTCTCACTGGTGCGTCTCTGCAATATAATTCGTAGGGATTCCCGCAGGGATTACTGATTCGCACAGTCATTTGGGCTTAGCAAATCCGCGGATTCCAATTCAATACAGTGTACATTTACACATCATATATAAGTAATCATACTTTTTTTTGGCTAACGGTATACACATTTGAAGGAAAGTAGAAACAAAGTATGGTATATCTTAATCTAAGAATAATGAAATAATTTCAAGCAAGACCGATACCGTAGGTATGCAACAAATAATAAAGGGGAGCAGCCGAATTCGGCTGAGATATAGGTTGCTCAATAATATTTTAAAATTTAAATCTTTAAATTTCAGCTACCGTAAACTGCGCGCTGTCGGTCTTTAAGAACGCAATCATAACTCAAAGCTGAAAAATATCACATATTAAATTGATCTTAATTTCGATAATGACGCTGCAAACATCCTAAAATACTGTAAAGAACTCTTATTTCAAAAAATTTTACCTCAACCAAGATTTAAACCTCCCGATCCGGGGCGTGTCTTATTATTCGACTACTGAGACTGTGGTAATATTTATCGCAATAACTGTAATTGATGCCATCTGTAATTGTCAGCCTGCTTCTCTAAAGTAGAACATGATTGGAAATGTTGACATTTATAAATACTTATTGAAAAATGATGAAAAATTGGTAATTGTCACATTGAATAAAAATTGCTGAAATTAAAAATTGCAAGCAATATAGGAGCGTATAATCAAATTTTACTTCGATAAGAAAGTGTCTGTATTTAAGACGGACTTCGTAATTAAGAGGAAGTTAAGCCAAAACGACGTTTCCGAACGTTCCAAATTTGCAGAGTGGATTCCTGTCGATATCTCTTAATTCAGCTATTTGTTGTATCTGTTCATCAGGCTGCCTCCATCGAATTAGAATTCAAGAACTTCGCCGAGAACTTAAATTAAAACACCGGTCGGGACAATGCGCGTCTTTCCGTGGAGCGTGTCGCGCACGAAGGAGAACTTCGCTTCGGAGAGGTATTATATAAACGCATACTCTTATACTTTTCAAGGCGACAACAGGGCGCTGCAGGAAGAAACTCGCAACGGCGGCGACGTAGTTCACGGAAGTTACAGCTTAATCGAGCCCGACGGTTTCCGGCGCCTCGTCTCCTACGCGACCGATCCTATCAACGGTTTTAACGCGGTCGTGCAGCGAGACCCCGGCCGCATCACGGTTAAAACCGCCGCCGCCGACGCAGCTGCAGCGACGGTGCGCCCCGTCGCCGTCGCCGTCGTAGCGCCGCCCGCGCCGTCCGTGATCGCTGCACCTGCGCCAGCAGCAGTTGCAGTCCGCCCGCAGGTTCGTAATCCAGTTACTTTCTGAGCGCTTTTTCCCTCGGTCCATTAGTCTCCTCGAGATAGAAGGAGAGAGAGAGAGAGAGAGATCATGGGATTCTTTGTTCGATTTGAGGATTTTGGTGGCTCTCTTTCTCATCGAGACTTGTCAAAGAAAATGCGATACCGACGGGAGATCCTGTAAATCGAGCGTGAGAGAGAAAGAGAGAATTAAAGAGAAAAGAGAGTCGCCGCAAAATGCTTCACATTGCTGAAAGTGCACGCGCGCACATTTATTATGCAGGCGATCGTCGTGGGTGCACCCCCGCTGAGGCAGCCGTTCGTCTACGGATCCGCGCTGGCCGCGACGAACGTCGTCGCCGCGAATTCGGGACTGGTGGGTGTTGGCGTGGGCCTGGGGATCAGATCGGGATCTCTCCACGGCGCGCAGACCGTCGTCGCGAACGGTTACGGTAGCGGCAGTGTCGTGAAAATTCACTAAGCAGCAGCAGACAACGGTGGTTCCGCTTCGATTGACGCTACTAGGCTTTTCCCCAACAATCAGAAATAATCTTCGTCCGTTCTCCTGCGCATCACGATCTCCTTATACACGTCGCATAATCATTTATAAAAAAAAGGTATATCTAAGAAATGTAGATTATATGTATACAAAGAATATCGCTATTAAAATGCGAGATACTTACATGGAAAGAACAATTTTGCTGGAAGATTTAAAAAATTGGATCTGAAAATAATTTTGTTAGAAACTCAAAAATGATAAGCATTGCTATAAAGCGTTTTGATATTATAGCACTCAATTTGACTCTTCAACAAAATTATTTTGATGATCCAGCAAGAATTATTTTTAGATCTGTATTCAACACAATTTTTAAATAAAATCGTTCTTTTCGTGTACGATTGAAATAAAGTTCTTCGGTAAAGATAAAGCGGTTGCCTCGTTTATTGACGATGATCCGATCGAAATTAGAGTACATTACAGGACGATCGAATTTACTGCTAAATGCGAACGAACGCGACGTAAATGTGGACTTCGAACGCGCAACGTCGGCTAGGAGAGCCCGCGCGCGTCTCGAGTGATCGATGAATGACGGCTTGATGAGTCGAAATGGAGTTGACATCGACGAGAGAATACGAGGGAAGAGGATCGGCGGGGCTTAGGGAGAAATCACCGTTAATGGCGCGACCAAAGGATTTCCGGGCGTTCCGCGGAGCTTTTTACGAGCATTCGCGCGCTCTGCACAGTCGAATCAAGATTCTCAGCTTTTCAACGGCAGACGCGCGCTGCTTAGTTGCTTTTTTCTACCGCCATCCATCTTTCGTCGTCGTAGGTCCGCGCTCTCCACTTCTGCCATCGTCCCTAAGCCCAGTCCCGTCTCTCTCGGCGGGCGTCCGCACACATTTCACCTAGTTAAACGATAATTTTTTTCGTCGTAACCACGCCGGGCCACTCTAACGACGAAAGCGCTCCACGCCTAATCTCCCCGCCGCGATCTGAGAAATCGGCGCAACGATGATAAATTATTCGGCAAAAATCCTCGCGCCACGCCGATAGCTTTACTTCCAAAGCTCGATGAACATGTAATTTCTACGCTATTACCGTTGCCAAGGTATTCGTGATCAAACAAATTTTCCTCTTTATCGAGTTATTACGTTAAGGTGGTTTTATCGCTCAACGCCAACTCGATAGTGTGACGTAATTGTCACATAAACGTCACACAATCATATATGTACAGTCTATGCGAAATGTTTTTTATTGAATTATTAGTCATATGGAGGGACTAACTTTTGACTGGGACTTGCACGATAAAATCACCTTAAGCCTTCGTGTGCGCTAATTATCTCATCGAAATTTAAGGAGCTTTAAAAAGCATTATAAATAATGTATAATGCTTTTTCGAACATTATACATTATATAATGTTTAGAGAGCAGACGTCGGAAAGGCTCTGAAGATATATATCTAATTCTCGTCTCTCTCGCGTTCGGCATCCGTGCAGCCCGAGCTCCTCTCCCGAGCGAGCGTGTCGCAATCGTATTCCACGAAAACGTAACGCATTCGTGTAATACATTCTATCGAAGGTGATAGAACTTAGGTTTATATTCTATCAACATGAATCGGCGTCAATGTAATTTCCAATATCGCGCAATGCTATCCGACGGGGCTTAAACATGTACATGGTAATTTAGGCGTATAGTAGCGGCAATACCGTATCGTGATACGAAGGATGCATCAAGCACGAAGTCATACACAAGTAAATATGTACCTACTGATGTAGCGGCAGAACTAACAAGCAGTATCGATCAGTCCGTCCCGGTCTTTATATATATCGCGACGTCGTCGTCTTCGGTTCGAAATTAATTCCCTTAGACGCTATTGAGGCTATACGTTATAACTTGCAAAGTACGAGATCTTTCAATTTCATCGTATTTCTAGTTAATTAACGTATTTCGCAATTAAATATGAATATTGATTTTGCGTTATCCATCAGTTTGTCAAGCAGATCGAGAATACGCGCGCGCGCTTCGTAATCGCGAGATTTTCCGAACGAAAGCGATACGAAATTTCATACCCCGCGCGATGCAACTGCAGTTCTTAACGTCATCTGATTATCGCCGTCGAAGGGGATGCGAGACCCAAAACTTGCCCGGGAATCGGGAAGTTGTGGTAAATCCGGTACTCGGTGAAACTTCGAACTTCGGAGGAACCCCAAACATCTGGAAACATACATACGTGGTGCTGAACCGGTGTAGAGAATCCGGGAAGTTCTGGACGGAAAACATACGAACGACGAACGTTGTTGTAACGTGCTGTAGAACATTCGTGACGCGTGAGAATTATTTCTCGATTCGGGAACTGACTTTTTTTTTCTCGGTGAAAACTTGGCTTATACCCACATTGGGAAATCTCTTGACAATCCGAATGATACGCACGCGGTAATACGCACGTGATCAATATTTAGCGTTCCTTCGCGCCAGTTCGAAAGATTTTCAGTGTCCTCCAGCACCACATCGGGCCGCCGGGAGAGCATTTCCGCTTTGTCGACCGTGTGGCATATTCCCGCGGAGTCTTCCGTGGGGGGAAGAAAGTTCCGAGTTTCTCAAGTATTTCGGTTTCAGCGAAAATCTCGAAAACTTTTCTTTCTCTGTCACGCGCGCGCGAGTGCAAACTTGCGCTTATTATTCGTGCCGAGAGGCCGGCGAACGGTACACAGGCAACGAAAGTTTCGGCTTGCTCAACCGTTTCCCCGCGTCTCGCTCGGCACTTCCGGCCGTAACTAATAAAGCCGCAAAACGGTACCTGATCTGTAACTCGGCAGGAGACGCGTATCCATTAGAAAATAAAGAAAGGGGTTAAATGAGAGAGAGAAAGAGAGAGAGAGAAAGAGAGCGGAGGAGATAAGGGGCGACCGAGCGCGGTAATCGCACGCGAATTGCAAGCGCCGGGGGAGGGAAGGCGAAGGAGCACGCTCAACGGCTGCAGGATCGGATTTTAAAGGGTGGGAAGGATACAATATTTCAGAGTGGCGACAAGGAGCAAGCCTGCTCGCCACTGGCAAATTAATTAAATTCCTACAAGCTGCCTGGGTAAGTCTAAGGGGCGTACGGGAGGGATGTACGCGAGGCTGGGCAAGGGAGAGACGGTGCGCGGCGGCCTCGGGCGTAGCGCGCGGGCATAGGGGTCCCTGTGTTCCGCCCGTGGGAATATTGTAATTAAGATATGCACTTCTACCCTCCACTTTCCTCGTGCCAACCCCGCCCACGTGCAACCCCCCGCGGGGCCACTGCCGTGCCCGTGATTTACGCTTCGCAGGACGCGGCGTTGTCTGTCCCGACCGCGTCTAAATTGCATCCTATTATAGAGAAGCCGCGCGTCGTTCCATTCTTCCGGTGTGCCGAATCCTGCGAGTTATTACGCTATAATGGAAGCCCAGAGAGCCTCCGCGAGGGTAGGCAAATCGCGCGGCGCGACGATCGGCCCGGTTCGCGATTTGCAGAAACTGTATATAGAAAACGATTGGAGAACGGAGGACGGGGAAGCTCGCGGTTTTCGCGCGACAACCTTTTTTTGATCAATCAATGTTACTTCGACTGCGCTCGGCTCTAGATTCGATTCGATTACACCAACGGACGATATCATACAATATTGGTCAGAAGCGTTTATATATGTATAGGTATGTATGTATAGTTCCTATACGTGTATATGTAAACGACATCGTTTTACGAACGATCGACAGTCGTTCGTCGCTCGGTTCACGGCGTGTCGAGGAGATTCGTCGCACTTCACAGTGCGTTAAAAAATTCAGCATGCCTCGGTTTTCCAATCACGAACCGTACCACACCGATCAAAATTGACACGGCGCTGCGATGACGGCACCGCGCACCGGCCAGCGACGCGCTTTGAGATGGCCTGGTGACACGGAACGACCCGTCCGACCCACATCTCGCGAGCAACAAGATTTCTTAGCAGCCAACAACCATGGAGAGCGTTTCCGCCATAATTTTGGGCTTGATCCTGATGTTACCGCTGCTCGTACAACTGCAGACGCTTGTCGTACGTGATCAAGATTAATTGATCGTAAATTGCACCTACGAATTGTTTTCGTCTAAGGGCAGTAATGATTTATTGCGCCGTGCGCGCGCGCGCACGAGCGGATATGTAGGTTAAATACCGGGGAAACAAATCCCCCCGTGTGTGTAAAAGGACACGATGCATTAAAGGCGGGCAACTAATTGAAAAAAAAAAGTGTCACGCGCGCGCGCTCATTAATCATCTTGACCGGTATCTCCCCCGGTAATATTGAAGTTAAAGTGTAGGAGCGCCGCCGCCGCGGCGGTCCACGCTCTCCTCCTTTCACCTCCGCGCCTCTCGAAACGTTTATTTATCACGCGTGCTTAACCCCCCCCCCCCCGCCCCCGACATCGGATTTGGAATTTGCAGCTGCAGCAGCCGCCTTGGAAGTTACTCGCGATGCTACGAGGCCGCCTGACGGAGAGCGCCGGCGACGCCCGGTACGGCGTCAGGCGTAATCTCGGGGTGGTGCAGCACTACCCCAAGCTACCAAACCTGTTAAACTCCAATTCCGAGTCGAGGATGATGGTGTGCCTGATGAGGACCGTCCTCTCGTCACCCGCCGTGCCGCGCGTCGTGTCGTCCGTCGGCCGGCAGCAGCAGCGGCCGGCTTATAGAAAGGCGATCCCGCTGGCGCAACACTCGTCCACCTTCGTGGCGACGCAAATCGAGCTGCCGGTGGTGGACATAACGTGCAACTACAACTCCTACCGCTACAAGAGCCTCGAGGAGAGCCTGCGGGAGCGCTACGGCGCGAACTACCCGCCGGGCGAGGTGGTGCTGAATTACATCCAGTTGAACACGCCGGACTCGCGGACCGGGCACAGGAGCGGCCTCGTCGGCGACGATCTTCTGGACTTCTTCGACAGCAGCGACGCCGGCGCGTACTCGTCGTCGGTGTCCACGAGGCTGGAGACGGAATATCTGAATCTCCTGGATCATTTCGTGCTGAGGGAGCGGGGGAAGTGCCCTCTGACCGCGGGCAAGTTCACCGAGACGCCTCCGTTCGCGGAAAGAAATCTCGAGCTGTCGTCGTCTCGCGCCGATACGTGGAGCCAATCCACCGTGAAAAGTTCAGTCGCTCAGGAAAAGGAATCCGAGTTGTGCGGCAATCAACGTTCGCTGAAAGGTACGCGGAAGAAACAATTTTACTGGATTCAGATCTGAAAATAATTTTTGTTTTGTAATAATCAAAATAATTTTGTTGCAAAGTCACAATGATTGCTAGAATATTAAAACGTTTTACAGTAATGCTTATAATTTTTAACTTTCCAACAAATTATTTTGATGATTAAATAAGAATTATTTTCAGATCTGTATTTAGCAAAATTTTTAGACCTTTCAACAAAATCGTTCGTTCCGTGTATACACGGAAAGAACAATTTTGCTGAATCCAGATCTGAAAATAATTTTTGTTCAATAATCAAAATAATTTTGTGCGAAAGCCAAAGTGATTGCTAGAATATCAAAATGTTTTATAGCAATGCTTATCAGTTTTAACAATCTAACAAATTTTTTTTGATGATTCAACAAAAAATTATTTTCAGATCCGTTTTTAGCAAAATTTTTGGACCTTTCAACAAAATCGTTCTTTCCGTGTACGCGCCAATTTTTCGCCGTAATCAAGACACAGTTTCCCGAATTCTGCAACTTTAATTATTTTGCCCGACTGTTTATAGACCCCCTCGTTCGCGATATATAAAATATCGAATTCTAGTGTTCTTAAAAATTCACTTCAATATTTTATACATGGAATGCACCTGAAATACGACGATCGACATATTGAATAAATATATTAATTTGAATAAAGGTTTCACGCTAAGAGACGAGCGGGACGTGTCCTTTGCGCTTCGCAGTTCGACTCCTCCCTCCCTCCCCCTGGTTTTCGCGAATAATCCATTTCGTGGTAATAATCGAGCGCAAGGTATATATATGGTCCTCCCGAATATTGTTAACACGCGTCGACGCTATTCCTCTTGCACCCGCCTTACATTCTCGTCATTACCGCGGCGCGTCACGTCGTCGCCTGAATACTAATAGGCGGGCGAATATATACAGCACACGGCGGCGCAGCGCCCGCCCGTGTGCATCTGGCTCGTCATTCGAGGAATCGTCATCGTCCTCGCGCTCTGAATAGGGATCGGTAATGGATAGCGGGGGCCGGTCCCGCTAGGATAGCTCCCTAGGAATCGCGTCTATTTATTGATCGCCTCTCGGTGCATTGGAATATTCAATCCGTCTCTCAGGACTGCGATCCTGCGAGTACACGGTGGCGCATCTCTTTCTGTCACCGACAACTTGGGCCATTTCTCTTCCTCCCCCTCCACCCTCCCTACCTCATCCCCCCGTTCCTTCTCCCTCGCCGAATAGACGCTCGACTGAGACGACTTTATCCCCTTACAATCGTAAGTAGCCTTCGATGTCGCATTACCTATTAATGCCTTACTGATTGTCCCGTTCGGAGCTCGTCTTAAAAAAGCAGCCGGGCAATGCAGTTGCTAACGGGCCAACTTGACAGGTTGAAAATATATCAGTTAAGTGCTAAAAGATTTCGTGAGGAGGGAGGGGGAGGGGGAGGGGCGAAGTTTTTCCTTAGTAACGTGGAACTGACGTCAGACCAGAAATATCTGCGTATAACGTTATTTATTTAAGTAAATCTGACAGATTAAATTTGCAATCGAGGGTACTTCTCGCACGGCTGCAATTTTCCCTTTGTGATTCGATGGCCCTACTAAGTTCTCAAGTTTATCGCCCACGCGTTGTAGAGGTAAGAGGATAACGATCCCGATCTGTCTAGGTATTGAATACAGCCACGGCGGCGGCGGCGGCGGCGGTGGCGGCGCAAATAGACGTCTCAGCAGCTTGCAGCGGGTGCTTAGGCGATAGTGCGAAGCGGTTCGATCGCCGCGCGGGGGATAGGCGGGTAATCCCATCCCGGTGAGCGCCGCCGGCCAACCGGCAATCTGTCATGAAGTCGGGGGAGAGAAAACACACAGGAAAATGGTAAGTTTAGCGGAGCGAAGGAGATAAAAGAGTACAGCGGGGCCACTGCAGGCTGTGCTATTAGCTCTTAGTTTAAGCCGGAAATTCCAGACCGGAAGCTACCGGGGGGAGGGGGGGAGGGATAGCGGCTGTAGGCAGCACCGCAGTGAGAAAGAGCGTGGTCAGCGTG
>NW_012026862.1:500816-518109 GCF_000956235.1 Wasmannia auropunctata
GGGGAGGGGGTGGACCAGCCGAACGTGAAACGTACAAAAACGAGAAATCGCGGGGTTGGTGAGGGGAAGCGAGAAAAGGGGTACGAAGAACGTGGGGAGTAGAAAAGAGAATTTATAGAAACCTATTCTCGAATGCCTCTGTCGGCGAGGTTTGCTTAGCGCTCGTCGTGAGGGATTCGCGTCGAGAGATTCGATTAAAACGAGGGATAATTAACCAATCTTCCCGAGGGACTTTGATCGGGGAAAACTTTCGAGGGCCGTTTTTGACTCGGACGGGAGATTGACGTTGATCCTCCGCGAACGATTTTCCGGCGACGACGACTAAACTATCCGTTTCTGACACGCTCGTTTAATCACGCTAATTACATTGTGACTCGCTCGACAGTTTAAACGTCGACGATTACGTTTACCATAATTGAGCAATTTGGAAATCGAAAAGAGTGCGACGGTGTGTCGTTAATTTTACAATAAATCTCTAACTGCAATTACTTCATATAAAATTCACGATTTTAGAATATAAAGGTACAATCAATGAACTCTCTGACACTCTCGTCGTCGGCGTAATGACGACATAATAAGTACAGCGTCTTTTGTCAACGAAAAATCGAATGGAGCGTGGAGTAAGCAAGCATTTCTCGGATTCGTAGAGAAGCGTGGAACGAGGTCTGATCGGATTTCTGGCAAAAAGGGAAAGGGCTCAGGGAAAACATGCAGTAGGCAACAATAGGATTCTGCGACAAGTCGATTTGTCGTGGAGTCAAGTTCGCCGACACGTCATTTGTCGCCGTTACGTTTCTCGACGCGCCCTTCTCTCTCTCTTTCTCGTTTTCCCGGCACCGAGTGTCCACGCCGACATCCGAGCTTCCGATTCAGTCGCTCCGAAGGAAGGGATTTCGCCATAAAGGAACGCGTTAATAATGCGAGGTAATTTGAGGCTCCGTCGCGCATTTGCATTCAAAATTACTTTCCGCGGGTGCGACTTCGAGTAAGCTATTTTAAACGGGTACACGACGCAACAATTGTATGCGTTCTCATCTTTTGCATGTAGCATTGAAGATCAATGGGATATCTATCTTTTAAACTAATTTTTCAAGCTTGGGCTGTCAAACGGATGGCTTCCCTCTCTCGACACATTCTTAAATTTCTTAGTCCGTACGTATACAAATACGTCACGGATTTATGGCGATACAGTTATCGTGACGTCAATATTAAATGTAAGTAAACGCTAAGATGAAACGGAATAGAATGTAAAATATTACGTCATTCGTTTCCGCCGTCGTGTTCAACTTTATGATGGCAATTTGTTTTGTAGCAGAAAGAAAATTTTATAGTAATCTCTGGACATATAAAATACTGAAAATTTTATAGATTCAACTTAAAGTTCAACTTGAAGTAAAGGATAAATCTTTGAAAAAATAGAGAAAGAAATCAAGAAATAGAAAAATAAAGGAATTTGAGAAAATTTATACTTGAAGGTAGTCAGAATTTTCATTAACTTTCGCTTTTTACGATGTGACGGTTAATGATTATATTATTTACGATATAACAAGTGCATGAACGCTTATATTAATAAGGCTATTAATTTAATTTTTAATTTAAAAAAAGTTGACTTCTAAGTCTTATTTATATTATTTTGATCTCGTTTTATCGTGTACCGCAATAAAGTGGTTCAATATTTTTTATTGTATTGTATTTACCGAGATTCTCGGTCGATGACATATTGAACAAGTGCAGCGGGTCAAACGGCGGTGGCGTCGAGTGCGCCGAAAGATCGATGGCTTCTTTAGAATCGAAAGAGAAGTCTATTGCCGGAGAGTGGCGTCAAATTGACTACGTCCTGGTCCTGCCATTTATACGCGTCGCTAACCTTTCAGACATAAAATTGGCCCATAAAATGCGATAAACGCAATAAAAAGGAAGAGACAATGTGTTTCGAGTTTACTTTTATTAGTCCCGACTACATTTCGCTCGCATTTTATGTGGAGTGGAGTCTTGCTCTTGCGTTACATACGTTTTCGCAACGCACGCGGAGATTGTTGTAATCCATACGGAGGCGATATTCACGAAACAAAGAAATATACATATTTCAGCGGTGCGTTATGAGAACGAATGTAAAAAAAAAAACGCTTCGTTAAAGAGGAAAACGACGGGTCGTTGGCTCCCTCGGAGAGCCAAACGGAAATGTCAGCGTGCGACGTTGAGTTGACTGCTTTTAGCCTCGGCATTTATATTCATCGGTAACTTTGATTGTGCGCCGTAGGAATCGAGAATGGTCCCCGAAACGAAGCAAGACGGCAGTAAAACTTTCACAGGGACACCGAACAGGCAGGGAGAGGAGAGAGAGGGATAGAGCGAAAGAGAAAGAAAGAAAGAGAAAGAGAGAGAGAGAGAGAAAAGGGGAAGAAGGGCGGGGGAAAAGGGTGGACGGGTAGTGAAATAGGCAAATCCCATGGCACTCCATCCCGCTCTGGCAGCGAGTCAGCCAGGCTCTGGGGAGAGAGTGTGGGCCCCTGTTATACCGGAGCTTTTATTTCCGAAGCATCGATCTCCATAAAGTTGCTGCCGCGAAATGAGTTCCTGCGGTCTTCCCGGAGTTACCCTAAAGCGCTTTGCACCTGCAGAGATACCTAAAACGGCGGCGCGTTGTATGTGTGTCCCTCACTCTGTGCACCTACTATCTCTCTGTGCAGTTGCACTTAATTAAAGAATGCAACTCAGTCGGGTATCTAGACGTCTAAATCGCCGCGTATACGGAACTTCGTTACCGTATTTATATAGAATACCCGGAGTATCTATATTTCTCGTTGCATTATCATGCCGTTAATTAAATTGATAAATACATATCGTGAAGATATTGCGGATGTTGCATCAATTTCAATTGAAAGGTAGCTGAAAACGATTTTATTGAATTTAGTCATAACAAGCTAAATAAAGTTAAGCTCTTATTCAAGCCTTAGAGTTCTTATTCAAGCTAAACAAGCTCCTCACCGCGAGTTATACTCGAACTGTCATTGTAGAATCAGATTGTGATTTTATAGCGACAGAAATAACTGAAATTGTCAGGTCATCTATAAAGATTGACAGGTCATCTATAAAGATTATTTTAGAATCTGTACAAAGAGATAATCATAAAATTCTATAAAACGCCTTTCTATATTAATATATTTTATTTAAATTTTATATTAAATGTAATATCTTTGTCATAAGGCGTTTAAAATAACTTTATTCAAATTCATGTGAGAGGATATTTCTAGTTTCGTCTCTTTTCTTAAATAAGTACTTAGATTTTTAGAATTTCTAGCACTTAAGCGTCTACAATGAAACTTAAGACTTAAAATTTAAGAGAATTAATCAATCACAATCAATTATTCTTCTCACGTGAGATGAATAATCGACTATAATTGGTCAATTTTCTTAAATTTTAAATCTTAAGTCTTATTGTATATATATATATATGCTAGAGCTATATAAATTTAATAAGATTTTAAATATTTAAAGTGTCGTCTACAATAAGACTTAAGATTTAAGATTTACGAAAATTGATCAATTATAATCGCTTATTCATTTCACGTGAGAAGAATAATTGATTGTGATTGGTTAATTCTCTTAAATTTTAAGTCTTAAGTTTCATTGTAGACGCTTAAGTGCTAAAAATTATGTATATATATATATATGTATATGCTAGAGCTATATAAATTTGTAAGCATATATATATATATTATATATATATATATATATACACAGAGTACATATAGAGTGTATATATAGAGTTTTTATTGCAAAAAATTCTTTTTCCAAGTTTTAAACATTTTTACAAATCGCAGACATCGTACCTATAACGGTATCTAACAGAGACGGCGCTATATATTCAGATTTGCGACTGGAACTGTACGCAGTCGAGTAATTCGAGAAAACGCGCCACAGAGCGGACTCCTTTCTCTTCTTCCCTGTAAGTACTCCCTGTTAACACAGTATTTACGAGTCGTTCTACGTTCCCTCGGGGATAGTCAGCGCTAGTTGGCATCGGATACGTATTTTCCTGCGCGAGGAGCGAGAGCATCTTCCCACTTTTATCTCTGGTTTTCTCTCCAGGCTTCCTCTCCTCTCTTTTATACGGGCACGTGCGCGTTGCTTCCTCGTCAACCTCGCGACTTCGGTGCGCTCCACCTTTTAATCTTTCGCGTTTTCTTCCCTCCAAAAGATTTATCCCTCGTAAACTGCCGATGCATTGACTGCAGAGGTCGAGAGATCTCGCGAAATGCGTTCGAATCAGAGGCTTGCGAAAAGTATCGGAAACAGAATCGGGGAGAAATCGAAGCGATATATTATATCGCGAAGCGAGTACAAGTGCCAATTTAATCGCCGTTAAGGCGGGATTTATGACGTTTGGAGCACGGCGGGGGGGGGGAGGAGACCAAGGACGGTTTCGGAGAGGAATGAGGGACGACTCCTCTCCACCGTCAAGTCGTCAGACACACAAAGAGATGTATCCTGAGCGCGAGACGTTACCGTTCTATTCGATTTCGTTCTATTATGTCCCGCGGCAGTGCACCTCCGGTTTCTCTCTCGCCTGCCCCTCCGGGCCGGGACGCCAGGACGAGTACGTCGCAGGACAACAGTGATACGGGTAGACGGACACTCAGACGTTCGCAATTACGACGGCAAAATACACGTAAGATAGGTGTAGGTATACCTGCGCCTCTCTCGCGAACGCGGACGCAATCTGTTAACCCTGGGCTCCCCTCCTGCCCTACTATTGTTGCTACTGTTGCACGCCTCTGCTGTTGCTGCTGAAGCGAAGGAGAGTCTCACGGTGCTGCAGGAGAACTGACGCAGCAAGACGCGTTTCCCGCTCGCTTTCCGAAACGGTCTCGCGTTATCCCTCAGATTCAGACTTCGGGGCTTCAGCTGTAGTACGCGCGGCAATTCGCTCTGGCCCTTCCTACGGAAGAGCACGGAGTGCAATTAAGCGTCGAAATTGAGAGAAAGTTTGGAGCGCCAAACAAAAATATCGAAACGCAGGTGCGCACTCGAAGAAAAAAGAAAAGAGAGCTCGATATAGGGGATGTATTTTTTTCCACACGTTCGTATACTCGATCCTTCCGTCAGCGAATTTTTAAGAAAAACGAATTAACTATGTTAAAATTTTAATTATTATAAGCCTCGAATTATTAAGAATTGAAGCTCAATGTGCTATCTCTATTTCCGGCCTCAGCTAAATAATTGCGTTGCAAGCCCGTAAATTTATTCGGCGCGCAGTTTAAACGGCTGAACATGGAGTTAAGAACTTCATGTAGAATTCGTTAGTGTCGGTCCACAATAAGGACTTTAAGCCTTACGCCATAAGATATTGACCAATTACAATCGATTATTCTCCTCATATTTGACTACGATTTATTTCTTACTGCTCAGGGCTTAAAATGCTCATTGTGGACCGACACTTAGACACCGAGATCCATCAGCCGTGACCGTAGAAGGCGCTCTCAAATTTAGTTGTGTGATTCACACACGCTGTCTAATTCCAACTATAATTATTGTTTAATAAAACTTTATTTTTCGACTGGCTCGCGAAATATTTTTTGCTACTTTCAACAGGCACTTAATTTGGACTGTTATATACGCGCGTATACAGTACGCGTATAAAATTGTTAAGATGCTATTTTTAAAATTGCAGCCGGGAGCGTGCTCAATTGCTGGAATTCGTAAAAAAATATATCCACCGGGAGAATATCTTTTGACAGGAAGAAGAAAAAAAAAAAGGAGCAGATTGAATTAAAACCGACTTCAAACGGGAGATTTTCATAGGAACGTTGCATTATGCAGCACGAGCGCGCCGTGACGTCCCCGCGGAGCAACTACATTAATCCTTTACGTGAATGACTCTCAAGCTTAGAATACGTTTGTATATACATACGCGTTCTCGATTCCTTCGAGACATTTGTATTGCTCGGGCTGAGATTCACCTGGAGAAATCGCAACGCGCGCCGCATTCCGAATAAATGCGCCCGGCATTTCGTCCCCCCGTCCCCCTCCCTCCCCTCTCCTCCGCGCGGAATGCACGCGCCCGGAACGAGACGCACACATAATCGTTAAATGAACTAGACGAAATAATCTGTCGAACGCACGATTTATTCGTTGCGGGTAGCGGCGGGATTAGTCCGCTTTCAGTCAAGCCCCGACAAAATAAATCAACGTCGGGCAATTGCAATTGCGCAACGTTGACACGGATTAGTTACGTGTATTAACATGGATAAATTACGGAATTGGTTACTCGCATACATATATATATATATATATATATATATATATATATATATTCGGGCTATCCGGCGGGCTGTCGGCTGTGACCGATAAAGAGAGACGACGGACTTCCGTCGAGAAGTGAAATAGAAATATATTTTGATTGATCGACGAAAGTCCATTCGTGGGAGAGAAGAGCCCGAAATTTCACGCAGCACTGCTTAATTGGCTGTCTCATGTTGTACCTTTGATAATCAAAACGCGAAAAGCTCTCGAGGGTCGGCTTGAGCGTTTCGAGCAAGATCGAGGGATAATAGCGCCGTTGGGGCGGGAGGGTTCATCTTTCTCTCTTTGTTTCTCTCTCTCTCTCTCTCTCTCTCTCTCTCTCTCTTTATCTCGGAGGGCGACTTATCGAGTCGGGGAAGCCGTTTAACGGTTCGTTACGAGAGAGCTCTTTCGCACTTTATCTGGTTTCAGGCTCTCCGACGTGAGCGGCGGGTGGAGCTGGGAGGGTTTCGGAGGAGGGATTCGTCGGGACGTGGGAATCATTCTGAAGACGAGAGAGACAGGTCGCGAACGGAATATCTACGTCTACAACGTCGGACTTAAACTTGTTGTCGCCTTAAGCTATGTACAACGCGAGAGCTGCAGCCAGCAGGTCCTTCCCTTTTCAACAAACGGGGTAACAAACTCAAAACGTGGTTGAATAAATCATGGCATAATTTTTTTTCTTTTCAAAATGACGCAGAAGTCTATTAACTCTAAGCCGCGGTTTATTCGGTTTAGATGGAACTCTCTGAATTTATTCGTCAATCCTACGGGACTTTCCGCGATCATTAAAAAGTTAAAAGACTCAAATTGGATTTGCACCGTACTGAGATTAAAATACAATTGCGTCAGTATTGTGTGCACCCTTCGCTGTGCTACGATGTGAATCGGATGTCTTCCGTCTCAAGGAGCCATTAAAGCTACGTTAATTATTGTGAGAAAAGAAATCGAGATCGTCAATTTCTTATATACACACACACACACACAGAGCGTGTATTGAGATCCACAGAGCGGACAGCGTGTCGCGTGACATCCGCGAAATGCACTTATTATTATTACGTACGCCGCCGTATTCCGTTTGTGCTCGACGGCGTGGCCGGGGGAAAATTTCGCGGTCCTATTACCCTTTTCGTGGCGCACTAATTAGTACCGCGGCAAGGGTGGCGTGGACTTCGTTAGGGAGAGTTAGTATCCATCTACATTCGCGCATTCGAGGCGCATTATATCGCGCCGGCATTTGTAAAACGCGACCGAGCATACGTACATTACAGCGCCGTGTCCGTATCTTCACGTCGATTTTAAATCGACTCTTCAGCTTTCTTTTCACGCCACGTCTCGGAATAATCCCTCGTTGACACGGCAATTTTTATAATCAGAAACATTATACAAAGATTTAAATTGAAGGAATTAGAATCCCCTCCCAAGAATAAATCAGATATAGTGAAGTATGTCTATGTGAGCCGACACGGGTATAGTGTGTGTATATATAATAATTTTTATTGCTACAAAATTCAATCATATACAAATTGCGCGCCGCATTTTTGTCGGTCTTGAAACACAATTCTTACATGAAGCCGAAATCCATTTGTAACGAATTATAGATGCATATTAGCATCAAAGATATATTAAATTGCTCGTCAATTTAATACAAGTGGATTTTGATGTCTCAAGACCGACAAAAACCGCGGGGCGCAGTTTGTACAGTCAGTGGCACAAGAACATTATTCATAATTCTGTTAATAGATGTATGAGTAAAATTTTTATATGTTAATATTTGCATTACGTTAGGTTAAAATGCTTTGAAAGTTAGATTCAGTTCGGTTTAGTTATTGTTATAACTGGATAAAATACAATAAATACAGGGTACATAAAATGGTATTTTTACAAAACACTGATTTTCACAATCTCTTCATGTAAACGCGATTGAATATAAATGTATGGATTGTTAAAAAAGATCTAGATGAAGAAAAAGCGTGTCTTCATTCTGAAGAAATTATTGTATCAATTACATTCGATTTGAAGGTCATGATCTGGAGTTTCCGAGACTTTTACAAAAAATCTTGTAAAAATGCCTCAATATTTCCAAGCCTTAATCGACAATGGAGGGAACTAGATGACGTATTAAATATAAGTGCATCGAAGCGTATATATTATAATATACTTCAAAATCATATAATTATTTTTTAAAAATCTTTTCTTTCTCAAGAGAAACAGATAACACGCTCTTGTGCCACTGTATGCGGCTGGATATTGTAACAATAAAAAATTATTATGCACACCAACACTTGTATAGCCATATACTTCGCTACATCTGAATTATATGAAAAAGCTTACATTAACGCGTCGCGTACAGAAAGATAGTCGGCAATTCGGCTCATAAGAGCCCGCAATTCGTGGGATTCTGTTACGCGTAATGATTTTACGTTGGCTAGAAAAGTCGAGGGGACTGGTGTTGAGAGTGAGTCATGCGGCCCGAAGTGTGTGTATCGGATGGATAAAGAATTCGGTGAGAGGAAAGTAGCGAGCGTTGACGGAGGCGCCAGACGAGGGTTTTCTCATGGAAAAACACGTCCTCACCTATTTCCCGAGCAGAGGAAGTTTCTTTGTGCCTTCAAATTAAGTTAGACCACATGGAAGACGTATTCTCAAACTTTTTCCTTTCCGCGCACGCCTCCTTCATCCGCTCATCTTATCTTCGTCTTCGTGTCTCTCCACCTGTCCCGACTCGGGTTACCACTCCATAAAAGGAGAGAGAGACGCGACTCGATTGCGCTTTATAAAGACATACTCGATTTGGTAAATTGTCAGAAATCGGGTGCTGATAACTGAAAGATTGATAAGAGTAACGCTTGTTACGCAATTAATTTTGTGATCTAGTCTGAACAATTTGGAGTGTTTTATTCGCCCCAAAAACCGACACTTTTCTTTACTTGGGTTACTTCAGACACGCCTTGCAGACAGAATTGCAGTCTCTCTTTCTCTCTCTCTCTCTCTCTCTATCTATCTATCTATCTATCTCTCTCTCTCTCAGCAAGGAGAAGAAACATTTCTACCCCAAGTGGCTGATGGAGAGGAGCACTTGTCGAGATTTCATTGATTCGAAATAAAGCAGTCGCGCACCGAGTGCAGTTTAAATACGATTCATCTTGTGAACATTCGAAATTCCGCGTCGCGCGAGGATCGTCGTAAAGAGATAAACATTCACCGTCGACGTTAAACTCCGGAACTCCGACGGTGAGACCGCCATAACAGATTCCCGTCGCGATTCCGCGAGACTCGGTTGACGAGTCAATGGAGAAGTCGGCGAGCAACATCATTGTCAAAAGCGACGTAATAGCGACGGAGGCGGCAATGACCCGTGCAAAACGCGGGGAAGGGGATCGACCGGGACTTTTGCGCGGCAATCACGGTAAAGCGCAAACTATTCAAGTTGTGGGCTTTCACCGTCGACTTGCAAGCACCAATCACTCTTTCTCTCTCCAGTCTCTCCTTCCGCACTCTCTCCTCCCTCTCTCTCTCTCTCTCTCTCTCTTTCTCGCGTCCGTCTGTTGTTCTTTTTTTTCCCTCTTTCGCCGTTCCTCTTCCTCCCACTCGTGCCCTCTCCGACACTTTCTCTCCTCGAGCATTCTGCCCTCTCTATCGTTTCTGCTTCTTTTCAGGCCTCCCGCCACTGTATACAAAGTGGAAGCACTAAATTGGAAACCGCGGCTTTGTCGGCGCTATTGCGGCTTCTTCTCTCCGCCGGTTCCGGTTTTTCGCCCTGTGTTTGTTGCTCCTTTTCTTTCATCCTCCCGCCTTCACCTCTGTCCCTTTTGTTCCTGCGGCGTTGCAGGCGGGACCGTTACTCTTGCACCGAGTCGCGAGAAGGCTTGCCTTGACGTCGCGAGGACAGGCCGCCGTTACCGTTGACATTGGGTCCAGATTTATTGAACGTGCTGCTCCTGAGGCAGAGCGGTACTTCCACCGGCTACAATTGAATTTACAATCGAGAAAGACCTCTCTTAAACCCCCGTCCTCTTGACGAAACATCGTTTCTCTCCTTTTTCCCTCTCCTCTCTCTTTCTCTCTCTCTCTCTCTCTCTCTCTCTCTCTCTCTCTCTTCATACACACTTCGATTTATATGATAATTATTCACACATAGATACACACATACACATATTCACACTTCGATTTATATGATAATTATTTAATAGTACCTATGAAAAATTAACGTTTTTGTAACTCAGCATAGCTATGCCTCTGTGCTTAATTTTTAAACCATTATATCGGTCTCACAGAGCGCTATTGAAACGTTACTTGTCAACAATTTTCTTACTTGTCACCATTTAAATATATTTTATTTCTATTGTATACGAGATTTTTTTATTAACCCTCACATTAAAACATAGTTTTTCTTTTCCCCATCACAAATATTCAGAAAACATATATTTTTATTATAATTAACTTATAAAATTAGCGAGAGCATAATAGCGGTCTGTCAGACCGACATTGTGGTTAGTGTGATTTTTTTTTGGCGTGGTGGTTTAAAGGTTAAGGGGAACTTATCGCGGAGCGCACAATAAATAATAATTTATCATCTTCATATCTCTGTTGACGAAGCATCATTTCTCTCTCTCTCTCTCTCTCTCTCTCTCTCTTTCTCTGGAGGCGTATATGAAGATGATCCGGAGAGAGTGGATGTTGCAAGTACCCGGAACAATCAGTCTCAGAGTTTCTTCAACATTGTCCGAGACTAAATGGCATTACCGGCAGGAAATTAATATTGCGCAAGAATAGCTGGTATCCGCGATAATAATGTGGTTTAAATATCCAGGGTTTATAGGTGAACTTCGCCGGTGCATTATGCACGAAGTCCCTTGAGTACTTTGGTCTTACCACAACATTCTGCTGAAACCTGTAAATGACCCTACTAAAATGTCCATGAGTGGATATTCGAGAAGTTTACGCACGACTTGGAGAATTGTACGCATGATGGGACACGCGAAAGTTTGCGAAACACTCGTATGTCTCGGAGTCGTATTTCTTTGCCAACACTGTAGAATCATCATTGCTTTCGAATTTATATCGATATTAAAATTTCAAATCTTCAATATTTTAGATGAAGATAAATCAATTATAACATTAATAATTATAATCACGGAATATTTAATACATTGGAATAACTTCATTCGATGTTCTTATATTAGGTTCTTCGAATAAATATTGGTTTTCCGTAATTCATCATACCTCTGCGACGGAAATAAGTAACGGCGGAGAATTATTTAATGCCCGACGTATCTGTAACTTTTAATTGCGATCGAAAATAAGTAACGCTAGAGAATTATTTAATGCTCCATCGTATTTATAACTTTTAATTGCAATCGCCCCGCGCTCTCATTGAGCGAAAACGTGATAGGATTATTCTCATCTAACTTACTCATCGGTTTCCACTGCGAATGAATGTAGATAGCTATCGGATAGATGTAATATATGTGGAGGTCGATCCACCTGGAATTAATTAAGACTGTTCCGCAAACGTCGATTACTATCGTTTAGAAATCCCCGATAAGGGACAGCGTTATACCCCACTGGGGTGACTGTCGGAACATCGTGAAATTTATCTGACCGTTTCTTGTTTCCGGGAGCGCGATATGAGAACGGTATACCCGATAGGATATTCGAATTACTCACGGACGCATTTCCGGCTTGCCTTATCTCTCCGCGGGATTACTTGTGCGTATACTTCGAAACGCTCTAAATTTGCCAAAAAACTCGCAAATTTAGATCCGAGAGATTATTATTTGCATTGAGAATATTATTTGCAACGCGTGTTGATTAAGTTCTTTACTCTTCGCTTCGTTTTTTAATGTATGTCATAAGCGATTCTGCATGATTTTTTTAAACAGTATATAATATATATGAAGCTTTGAAGGTATGTTTCGCGAGGTGCAGCCTCCGCCGCGCTCGCGTTTTATAACGCGGGCCTGCCAGCTGTATATCGATCGGTCAAAAAGCCGCAAACGCGAGATAAGAAATCTACGATTTCGATCTCCGGGATTAGCGGGCGAGACTGTTTAACTGTTTGGACAGTCGGCAGGCGGGAAGTTGTAGGAGTTGAGATTAGGGATAACCGAAACTATCAATAGAGTGGGGCAGCCTAGCCACCAGGTTTGTTGTCGAGCGGTTCGTAACTTGCTGTTACGCTATAAGTACTATACCAGTTACGGGGAGGGGGAGCCGGAGCATATATACATAGCGCAAGTGTACAGCTTACTTGTCGGATTGTTTGCACTGAGTGACGTTATACGCCGGTAACTGCTGTAATTATTATTACCGCGTTACGCGGCGCCCTCATATAATTCACCCCCTACTAATTACGATCCGCAGTTATTAATAATTCGACGAAACCAGGGGATTAGAGCGTCGCCGCGCGCGATTGGAGAATCCGGAGATGCAGCCTCCTCGCCACTCGATTAAAAAAAAAACCGTGGGATTAATTTTCTCTTTTTCCTTCTTTCTTTTTTATTCACGTCCACGGTGCAACGGGATTTCCGTCTAAAGCCCGAGCGTTCCGGCGCGAACCAAAATGTCAACCTCCCCGCCGCGTTGTACACTATACCGCTATAAGACACACCGCCTTTTCGCGCGTTGCAAAAAATATAGCGCGAGCGTTTATTGAACACGCTGCGAAATAGTAAATGCGCCGCGGGAGAGAGCGCTCAGCAGTAAATCACTCAGCAGTTGCAAAGTTGTTCAACTGAACGTGACCGATGTGTGCCCGGCACACATGGAGGGCGCGCGCACGGGGGCGCGCGCGCGAGTTTGCCGGCGGTGAATTGTACGTTGCGTTAGATTTAGTTAGCATAAAGGGCCGAGTTCCATTTAACGTGCTGAGTACGGCGTAAGACCATAACGATACTGTGTTAGAACTTTTGCCACCCGAATTAACGCTGGTTATATCGCGCTCGGACAATAACTTTCGCGGCGGTATGTATATAATTTATATGCCGCAGTTATAGAGAATACGCTCACGGGTAAAACATCCATTCGCTCCTTTCATCTGCATCCGTCTAATAATTATCTATTAAAATGAGTAACTACCGCGGATAATTATCGTTATCGCTATAATTGTATCTTTCTTTTAAACCGTCATGTTAAAAGTATCCTCCTTTTTTTTCTTGATTACACTGTTAATTACACGAAAAGAACAATTTTGCTGGTTCCAGATCTGAAAATAATTTTCGTTCAATATAATCAAAATAATTTTGTTGGAAAGTCATAATGATTGCTAGAATATCAAAACGTTTTAATGCTTATAATTTTTAACTTTGCAACAAATTATTTTGATGATTAAACAAGAATTATTTTCAGATCTGTATTTAGTAAAATTTTTAGACCTTTCAACAAAATCGTTCTTTCCGTGTATGTATTGCAATTAATTATATATTCCCGATTTGTATACACCTTTCCATATCTCCAAGACGCGATGAACAGAACGCAATTGGGAGACTGTTCTTTCTCTGCGCTCTCTCAATTTCTTACGCGTCACGTTACAATCTGTAGAAACGTAGGTATTCTCTAAATACAGCCGTACTCGCGGAGCAAACTTTTTCCTCGCGTTAATTAGCTCGCGGAAAAAGCCCCGCTATAATTCCAGGGTTAAGTTCCGCCGCCCGCCGTTCCTCTTTTATTCCCGCGGAGATAAACGTGGAATGGAAAACTGACGTTTCTCGCGCGGCTTCGGCGCGGTTAAAGTGACCGGGCTTCTCGTCTCGCGGCTTACGGCGGTTATTCCCGTCCCCCGCGTCTCTCCCCGGTAAAGAGACGTTCCGATTTCGTTTTTGGTTCCTACCTACTAGGAAGATCCTACCAGCCTCCCGCGATGCTTCATCGCCGAATAGCTCCGCGACGAGGAAATTGAGAAGACGCCGTAGGGTAGCTATGAGACATATTGGAATTCCAGAATTCACTATCCTATCCCCCACATTCGTCTCCCTCTCCTTTCACCTCCCATCCCCCCTCTCTTTTCTCTCTTCGTCTCCTTCACCCCCACGTGGATTTTTCGTTCCCTCTTTCACGGTGGAAACTACCTGCACCGTTTCGCTACCCGCAGCCTGTTTCGGAACTGGGGCAACGCCGAAGATGTCGTCGTACGTGATTGAATATCGATTATGTGTCGAGTCCCCGCCGCTCTCTCTGCCTAGGGTATCCACGGTTAGCCGAGGACGTAGCACCGAGGGATGAGGATGACAAGGATCGAGAAAAGAGAGAGATTGGGAGCCGAACGAGCCGTGAACTCGCTTCTCATTCACGTTAGTTTGAGCGGTTTTCTGGAATCTTAACGGGCCGCGCCTTCTTCGATCGATTGGATCAGCTCCTTTTTTTCCCACGGCAGACTGCACTCCTCTCTCTCTGTCTCTCTCTCTCTCTCTGCCGCCGAGGGTTGATTCCCCCGTAACGGCGAAACGTTTATTTACCTCTATCATAGAATTATCGAACGGCGGTGAACGTTCCCTTACAGCGTGACTGCAGAGGGGAGAGGAAGGAATACGTATTTGATCGTATAATTCGTTTAATCAACACGGTACACTCGATATATTTCTCTGAAGATTTGTAAAAAGAGCCCCGGGAAGGAAATTATAGTGGATTGCTCTAAGGATCTAATATTTATTTAATACCCGCCTTTTTCTGGTCTTCTCGCATTCTCTGCCCGATATTCTGTTTTCTCCGGGACTCAAATCTCGTGTCGATCGACTCAATATCACTTTAACGTCGACGAAGACTTTTCTCTGACGACTTGCCGTCGATTCGAGTACCTGCAGCTGGCGAGACTCGTAATCCCAGCGATTGCCGTTATGTTCCGTTATAATGTTCTATAACATCGTCATACAATCTGCAAACATTCCATATCATTCTGTATCGATCAATGCCACGATCAATTAATATATTCCGTAGAAAAATTGTTCCTTTTTTCGTAATTTTCGTTAATTTTCCATTAATTTTCTCTTCATTTTTCACTATTTTTCAGTATCGTCCTTCTTGTCCTAACAATAACGCAAATTTTTCCCGTCAATAATATTCGCTCAATTTTCTGTTCATTTTCCCCACTGAATTATATAGTTGGCATTGCCATGCATTTGCTTTCATTTACGGTGTCTCACGTTTCTTTTTTTTCCCCGATAGCTGGCACGTGATTTTCCCTTCTCGTTATTTCCTATGTCGCACCATGCAAACATGCTGAAAGAAGGACTAGATAAAACACGATCCTACCCACATGGAGCTTCGAGGGTAGGCGCAACTGCAAAGGAAAATATTGACTTTTTCCGTGAAAGTCGCTCAGGAATCTGCGCACGCTATACTTATAGCGCAAGCTAAAATGCGTGACGGCTTCAGTTTTGCATTTATTGCATCGCATGGAGGGAAGAGAAAGGAGAGAGAAAGGAAGGAAAGAGAGAGAGAGAGAGAGAGAGAGAGAGACAGAGAGAGCTTGAGTTTCTTCGGAACTTTCGCTGCGCGATAATGACGGAAGTTACCTCTAGATTCATATATTTTTCCTTTGAATCTGCTATTACAATTGTATCCCAGTTTCACAAATGATTGAGTCGTTCAATAATTCCTACGCTTTTATATTCACAAACTCGCCTACATTATTTATTCAGCTGTGACCGCGTTGTTACTATTATATACCATCGTTTGTTTTACTGCACTGCGGTTTTTTCTACGCGCCGACCGCTCATCTGATAACCAAATGGAGATTTTTTTCTTTATTTTCTCAATTACTGCTTATATAATGACATCGTGACTCAACTAACGGATCCAACTAACGATTTATTCTCGATAGCTATAAGTATCTTCTGTTTTAATCATGGATTGGATTATATATATAATGCCCCAGAAACCATATTCTTTTCTTAGAATCTTCAGCAAAATTAAGTAAAGTGTTTTTCATGGATACTAAATAAAATATTATTCTTTTAATTTTCAATTGGATACCTCATGGCAAGGAAATTCCGGATAAAAATTCCATTAATACACGGAAAAAACAATTTTGCTGGATTCAGATCAGAAAATAATTTTTGTTCAATAATCTAAATAATTTTGTTGGAAAGTCAAAACGATTGCTAGAATAGCAAAATGTTTTATAGTAACGCCTATCATTTTTAACTTTCTAACAAATTATTTTGATTATCGAATACAAATTATTTTCAGATCTGTATTTAGCAAAATTTTTAAACCTTTCAACAAAATCGTTTTTTCCGTGTATATGATTCAGAACTAATAGAAAAAAAATTTCCTATAAATATGCGTTCTTATTTCTAAAATGTACCCAGCCAAAAATATTACTTTTGTCTTTATAAGCTAGCTGCCGGTGTCTTTTAAAATATAACTTTGATATTCATAATTTAAAGAAACCGCGCGATTTCTGGAATACTTTGTATGTATAGACTTCGCTCGTGATTCTTAATCATCCCTCGTCCTCGTCTTTACTTTCGTGATTTGGTTCTCGCCAAATCTCATGGATTTTCCCAACCTTACCCTACGTAATCTCGTTTAAGAAGTCTCCTGCGACTTCCGCGCGTATTAATTTGCATTTTTCTCCATAGAAACATCGTCTTTAAACCACAGTCGAATACAAACTGATATTCTGAAATAAACGATCGCCGCGGTTTTAAGGAACATTTGTACTAAAAAAAAAAATATATATATATATATAGTATATATTTTTTATAGTTGTATATGTATATAAAACATTTAAAAAGAATATACATCTTAAAAAGTTCCTCAATCGATTCGCCGCCGCGAACGCACTCGCATCTCGCAATTTACTCGAACTCCTTATAGACATCGATGTTGCGGTCGCGATATCGGGAAATTGCACTAATCATAAGGAAGCGCGTGAACTTCCAGAGAAAAATAGAGCAAGCGAAGAAACCGCGTGCGCGGTGTAAGAGATCACTCGGCGACGATAACGAGACGCCCACGGTAAGATCGGAATGAGCTCTCCTCTCCCGCCGCCGTTTCACCC
>NW_012026862.1:518316-538247 GCF_000956235.1 Wasmannia auropunctata
AGAGAGAGAGAGAGAGAGAACGGGGTAGTCCGTCCGACTGTGGAAATAAGAAATGTCATTAAAGTTTCTCCCGATCCTGCGTGTCGATCCTTTTTTCCTCGGGCGAACCCGACCGACCCCGCGTGTTCGAGAGTTGCCGATCGCTCTTGCTCAAGCCCCTACCCCCTCCGCGACCCTCCCCCCGTGCCCCGCTCCCGGCCGCTCCCTTTCGCGCTTCTTCTGATTATTCCTTATTCTCTGGAAGAGCGGAGGGTAGGGGATGGAAACGGGACACCGGCGGTGGCTCTGGTAGTTATCTGCATTGGAAATTCAGGACCCGGGAAGAAGAAGAGGTTGGTTAAGGTGGTGACCGCCAACGCGCGAGAGATCCTCTTGCCTTTAGTTACCTCCTTACTCTTTTTTTCTTTAATTTCTTCCACTTCTCACTCGGCGGGCGAGCCGCGGAGTTTCTAATTGCGAGGTCCGATTGGTTATTCCGAGTGCCGCTCCGGCGCGAAACTCGCCGCTTTTCTTGCCGGCGCGCTGCAGCTAGGGATATAGACGGAGACCGACAAAGCGCGCCCGCCGGAGTACCTTTCTTCCCGGCGTTTTCAGCGCCTTCTCTTCTCTTGCCTCTTTACAGGCAAGGCCTCTTTACAGCTTCGCACGTGCCCCCCGATTGCACGGCCCCGAATATCCATGAATATTGCGCAATCCTTTGAAAAACTTCGTTATATCTCGAACCATGGCTCGGTTCTTTCTCTCTGAGCGGGAAAACGTATTATACTCCAATGGATAAAATATGGATGTAACTCGGACAACGAATTTATATGCAAAGGCTGCATTGTGGCCTCTTTAGACGCGCCTTGATTTCATTTCTCGGCAGATTAATTTCGGGATAAAACATTGTCGAAAGCCGCGCGACTATTGCGGTCCCGCCGAGAGAATCCTCCTTGAAATTTTCGCGAATAAAAAATTGTCCCCAAAAAGGGAGAGAGAGAGAGAGAGAGAGAGAGAGAGAGGGAGAGAGAAGTAAAGTTAGAGACTAGAATGAAATCGTCGGTAATTCGCTTTCAAATGCTATGCGTGAGGGAGAGACTTCGCTCGCGCGAATTAAGTTTCATTTTCCACACGGAGGATTATAGAGCTCGCGCGCTTGAGAATCACGTATAAAATCACGGCTTCGATCGCTACGGCGCGCTATGGTAAATAATTTGATTTAACGGCGTCATCCTTTCCATGGCGCCCGCACGTTTCGCGGCATCTTCCATCCGCCTGCCTCTACCATCATCCTCCTCCTCTTCCCCCCGCGCCTGATGCTGTTCTTATTTCCGTATCTAATAATCCGGCGTACGTGGCCGCGTCGTCCGTTCGCGAGACGCCCGAGACGCAACAGGACGCGTCGCGTCGCCTGGTAAAACTCGTTCGTTGTAATACGGCACGATCCCATGAATAATAATGTTTAATTCGTCGCGGGACGCGGAAAAGGAGGGGGTGCGGGGGAGGGAGGTATGCGCGCACACACCCCCATCCTCCGGCTGATTGCGTCAAATGAAGCGCGTCGCGCTGTGACTCTAAAACGCGGAATCCGTGCTGCTGCTGCTGCTGCTCTTTTCCTGCTGTGCGACGACGGATAAATCCGCGCGTCGGCTCTGCCGAGCGCGCGCGGGTATTGAGTTATTTCTAAGATTTCTTTCGCCTTTGCCGTGTGTTCCATTTCCATTGCTATTGTGTAAGCGCCATCACAGTAGCGCGCGCCGCGGGCGGCGACTGCAAGGCGCGGCAATAATAAAACGCGAATGGCGCGTCGACCGCGAGCGCGTCGAGCGGAACGCTGAAGAATAAATATCGCGGATGAAAAATTTATCGTGGCAATTCGTTCCCTCGAAGTAGAACGAATTTCTAATGCAGAATACATCTCGGCGGCATTTTTATAGTGCATCGCGCGAAGTTCGTTGGGAAAGATTTTGAATGGCGCGCGAATGTTACGTGATCGTGAAAGAAAAGACGCCGGCTGCAGAGTAGGAAGGCATCAGGCGCTCACAAAATTGCGGTATATCCACTTACGGTGAACGTATATATATGCACGTGTATTATGCCAAGCTGGTTGGTTTTCCGGTAGCCCCGGCGTCGCGATTAATTTAACCGGCGCGGCGGTGGGTGGGTTGGGCTCGGTCGCGGTATGATAATTAAAATTTGTTGTCGAATGGCAGTAGCGCGTTCCAATCTCGCCGGACGAGTCCGCATTCTACAGCGCGGTTGTTCTACGGGGCGAGCTTTCCGAAAGAGAGAAAGAGAGAGAGAGAGAGAGAGGCCGGGGGATGAAAACGCGCGAGTGGCAAGGGGTGGCTGGAACGGATGGAGTGGACGAATCGCGCGGGCGATTCCGTTTCGTTAAGCAATTCCGACGCGCTGCGTACGATAACGTCCGAATGGCGCGCGGTGGTCGCGTATACGCGCGGAGTGGATCCGGGCGGCGCGGCGGGATTGCCTCTCTCTCTCATAACGAATGAATTTATTCGCGCGCGAGTTTACGCGGGCAGCGTTCGCATGGAAAATTTACACGGGGGGGGGAGGGAGGAGGGTCCTGGCCAGGACGGAGCTCGAGGCAGATAGGAGAATACGCCGACTTTGCAGAATTTTGGCTTCTTTTTGCACGCCCTCGCTCGCATTCGGGTCTTCCCCGCTTTATCTATACGGCTACACTTCGCTACCACCGTAGAAAACGTCGTAATTCTTTGGCCGTTACTGCCGCCGCGGCCGCGCGGTGTTTCGCCATGGGACTGTTGGGACCGCCGCATATTGGAACACTTGACCGCCGGATGTGACTACTCGTGTATAGGCTGTTGTGTACCGTCGCGCTGTCAATACTCGGGCTATCCGGGCGCCCGGTTAATGCCCCAAACGCGGTACGAACACGGGAGGGGGGGGGGGAGGGATAAACTAGGACCGTAATTAGTCTAGCTGACTAATGTCCATTCGTACCTTTCTCTTTTCACGGACGTTCGTCGCTCGAGGAAATACACTCTGCGAAGCTGATACTTTTAATCTTCAGCGCATACGGTAGCGGGTAGTATAACGGATAACGAAGTTTTATAATAACTCTATAAGTAACGAGATATTTATTTAAAGAGATGTCATTCCTGATATATCCGGCCATTATTTATTTATACGTACGATGTATTAATTTTGGATTTTGGATTTTATTAGTTTGATTCTGGACCGCTAGCTTAAAACGAGCCTGTTTCATATTTCATATTTTCTCAATGAAAAACCTCTCTCTCTCTTTCTCTCTCTCTCTCTCTGTAATTCTACGAAATACGAACATTTGTTAACAAAGAGATATTCATCTTGCACGCAGCGTCATATATCAGCGTCATGTAATCGATGTTACTTTGAAGAAATATTTTTATATATGTACCTTTCTAATTTTAATTTACTCCTGTTTCATTAAATTTTATAATTTACGATTCAGTAAACTAAAAATTATCCTTTCGAATCTAATGATATCGATTTCTTGTATTCTTGCGCACAGAACACGTTATCATCATTTACGAATTATCCAGTGTCGGACGAATTTTCTGCGTTTTATTACCGTGTTCATCGTTGTCGCCGGACATCGCGTTTCTCGTACAGGCCGTTATTGTTCTGTAATCAATCCGCGGATATACAGCGTACAGAGGTTTATAAAAAAATCGATGGCTCGATAAATCGGTCTACATACGACCGCGTCGCGTGTTGTTATTATATTTTTTTTTAAAGCCGCATATCGAAATTGAGTTATGCTCCTCGCACACGCGCGGCGCGGATGTCACGCGACCGATTGCAACTGGATTAATTTGACACGTTGTATGTATAGATATATATATTTTTTATTTTTTTTTATAGCGGTACAGCTATGCGAACGATGCGTGTATCGCCGTGACTATTCCGCATATTCCGCGGGGGCTCTAGAAAATCGATTAATTCGTCTATTGATCCTGCGAAGGAAGGAGAACGCGGCAATTTTTCGCGCGGAATTGTTGCCGTATAGAACCTTTTGTTCTTTCCGTTTCAGACAGACGGGCGCATTGAATGGCTCATAAAGATTCCCCGGCGATACTCGCTCTTCCCCGCAGACGTGAGCTTCGCGCAACAACTTTTCGCGCGGTAGAACAGATCGCGCGGCGATTCTGATCGCGGGGCGCGAAGATTAATTGCCGCTCCCGCGCCTTCTACTTTTTACACCGTTACTCCGCGCCTAATTTTTCTATACGCAAGTTTTTTAGTTTCGCCCAGAGTTTCCCCCTCCTCCTCCCTTCTCCACGAATCTCCGGGATTAAATCGATCGATCTTATATATGGGCTTCTTTAGTCGCTCTCTTACTTTCGGTCGCGATTTTCCGCCATTATCATTTTCATGCGGTCTTCCAGCCACGTGTTATCGTCATTATCGTTGCCGCTTTTCACGTTCCCTCCTCTCCCCTTCCCCGCCCCCGCGATTTGGACGTTTCCGAGTCCGCTCTCGCCGGAACCGTGATTTCGCGGTATCGCTTCCCACCGCCAAGCTATCCTCCCTCGGCGCGGACTTACGGGAGATGCGGCGATAACCCGCGCTCATTGCGCAATTCCGCATCACATGCAATACCACGGAATGCGATCGCGGGCCGCTTAATTTCTACGTGTTTGTTTCCATCCCGTGTCTTATCGCGCCGCATCGCGAACGCGATTCCGTTCTTATCTTCCATACACGGGGCCACGGGCGGACGTTCCCTTCCGCGTTTCTTTCTTTTTTGCTTTTTTAATTTACCAATCTATCAATCTTGATGAATTCTCCCAACGAGAAGAGATCAGCCGCTATAGATTCGATGGACGCTGGATAACGTCCGCTAATTGCTTTCCCCCAATTCTGAGACATCTCCCGCGTATACACGCGCGCGCGCGCGCATGGTATAGTTGAGAATCGGCTGGCGTACCGTGTCTCAAATTGGCATACTCGTGAGAGAAGTTTTTCGCAGTGTGTACGGCATGTGCCGTTCCGTTTATTCGCACACGATTGCCCCAAATCGTCGTAAGTCACGGGGAGAGTTAACTCCCCTCCGACCCCTCCGGCCGGTCCTGCAGTCCGTCCTCCGTCGCGACGACGAAACGTTTTCCCTCGATATTCCGCGCGCGTATCTTGCAAACGAGATTCCGTTCCAGTGAGAGAAAGAGAAGCGGAGGTGGGGAAAAAAATTTCAGCTGGTTCGCGAAAGAAGAAGGTTGTGAAGACCCTGGGACATTATGCGCGCGGAATAGTCTTAGAAAATGTCATGACTCGACGGATGTTGCGCGCGGAGGATTTTCCCGGTAACCAAGTCGCGAGCGCAACTGCGGTTCTCCACCCGCTGTTCGTCGCGCTTCGTCCGAGGTGCAGGAGATATATATAGTTACGTCTGACTCTACGGAATGTGAAGAAATGTCAAACATTAAAAACGTCTAATACACAGACGCTTTAACGAATGCGGCGAAAATTATCTCGAATCTCGTAAGCGAGTTACATCCATCCATACATCTTCCATTCCCCGTGCAAACCGAAGCGGAGCTATTTGCCCGAGGCTAACATAATTTGAAATTGTAATTTACACTCGGCCCGGACTGGACGGGCCATATCAACAACCTCCCCCTTTCGAGAAGAGCCAACAAGGACGATATACGTTTCGCCGTCTCGTGTCGGCGGAGATCCGTCCGGAAAAGCGACCGCCTTAAATCTCCCGGAGACAAATGGCGCACACACGACACGATTTCGTCGAAAGACGCCCGGTAATCACTATATGTGTACTCTCTGAGGCGCCCGACAAAAAGCCCGTCGAGTGGCACGTCGAAAAATTCGAGTGTATTTCGGAATATCGCTCGAACGAGGGGGAAGGAGGGGGTAGGGAAACGCGGGACGAGAACGAGACGGCGACGGTCGCGGGGAGAGGTGAAAAAGGGACGGGAAAAAGCCAACATTAAGAGGCGCTGAGCTGGCGACACGGCAATCTCAGGAACTGGCAGGAAAAAATCCACCCGCCCCCGACGCTTGAAAAAAGAACTCGCTAAAAGGTCGTTAAGGTTAATGTGCCGCGAGGAGCAGACGAGGGCCTGAGAGCGTCGTTTACTTGTCTGCGGTTCATTTCGGAGGTGCGGAGGTTGCCGTTCGTCGTGCCCCGGCGCTAGAACGCCTAGCTTGGACGCTGTAAGCCGCGACGAGGAGGGACCGACTCCGGACTCGTCATCCTGATGGTTGTATTTATTCTGCATCGTTGGATCGAATTTGTGAAGAAAAAAAAACGCTTGATTTGCGTAAAAGCGAAGGGAACAAAAAGCGGTTGCGAAGGAAGAGCCTCTCCCGAGGCTGTATGTTAGTCCATTAAATAATTAATTTCTAACTCTAATATCTGAACAGCGACACAATATAATGTTGTGTTAATATATGTAAATATACAGATGTTGAGCCGAGAATAAAATCTCAAGCGGTCAGCGAAGCGTATACTAGTTCACGTAATAATAAATTTTAATTGTTATTTTTAAATAGCGCGTGCTGACGATGATGAAAGACTTGCGTCAGACGGGGAAAGATGGATCAAATAATACGCATAATTTGCATATCACGAATTTACTAAATGCGCATAATTTCAGTCAGTATTTCACCCTAGAAGTTAATTGTTATTAAAGGGTGCGATTATTCTCTCCGTACGGGGCAAAATGAAGCTGTACAGCTGCGGGATGTAGAAGTTTTCAGTTTGCAAACTTTCGCTGATTATGTTGTTCGTTACCCATTTATTCTTATTCAAATATGAGCGGTTTTATCGAACGTGATGCAATATACATCTGTTAAGTACTGCAATTAAAATATTTTGACACCCAAATGACTCTTCTCATTTTTGCAATAATATATTTCTAATTTTTGAAATTTATTTATTAGTTCTATTTTTACTTATTAACCGTTAAGATGTGAAAATGCCAACACAATACAAAACGAATCTTGGTGCTTGATAATACTATAATATGTGAATCTTACAATTCTCAGTTCAGGCAAACTGCGCGCCGGTCTAACTAATCGTCGGTCTTTAAAACGCAACTTCAAACCAAATAGTATGTAATATTTTCAGAAAGTTTAAAAACAGATGCTCTATGAGCATCGAATTATTAGATTGCCTTGCCAATTTAATTGTGATATTACTACTATTTGGTTTGGAGTTGCGTTTTAAAGACCGCAACGATTAGAGTAATTAATGCAGTTTGCCTGAACTGAGAATTGTAAGGTTTACATAATATATATCAAGCACCAAGATCCTTGAACCGTGTTGGCGTTTTCGCATTTTAATTGCTTGTAACATTCCACGATCGATTCTGATACTTACTCATTTATTTAATTATTAATTCTATTTTTCTATACAATATTTTATTTTATTTTTTATATAATATTTTATCTTCTTTTTACATCGTGCAGATGTACGAAACAAAAATCTATAATTCTTTTATTCGCAACAACTGTATGTTAACATTACCTATAAAAAATTATTTTCAACGTGAGAATTAATGAGCGCTCATAGATTTCTGGAAAATTGGAATTAAGCAGCACAAAGGCTTTTTTACAGCATACTTCCGTAAATTTCTGACGAGCGAATATTAACTCTAGTAAAAAATCTAGTAAAGGACACCTCTAGTAAAAACTCTAGTAAAGGACACCTCTATTTTGAATAGTTTTGTTTAACACGAAATTTGAAAACAATTATGTTCTTTTTTCGAAAGTTTATATTACCAATCAATTGGTCAGACAATTTTACATTGAGAAACACATTTTGCTTTAATTTTGCTTTTTATTTTCAGAAGATATAAAACTTTAAAAAAATTCGCTTAGTGCGAATTCGCACCCAGGTGTCCTTTACGGGTTAAAAAGACAGCAAGATGACACTCGGCGCGTTCTACAATTTTGAAATTCCAGCGCGGATTGCGCCACCAACATATTCGCGATTAATTCAATTTGCATCTGTTACTTACACGATACGATAGACCGGTGTACACAATAGATTCCGCATCGATTGAATTATCTCCTCGGCACGTTCGCCAACTTTCCCGGAAAGACGACCGTACCGCATAATTTTGCGACGCGCGTGCGATCGCGAGCCGGGTCCGGCACGTGAAGGGAAGCGCGCCGCGTTGCATTATTATGCCGGCGAAATTGCGTTTTACGGCCGACAAATTTTATTACGTGAACCTGGCTCGCGGGTAATATGGTAAATTTGCGGGGGAGCATAAAAAGGAGGCGAGAGATCGCCGGGAAAGAGAGAGAGAGATAGAGAGAGAGAGGCGGGGGAGGAGAGGGACGCCTTTCGCACTCCCAAATCCTTAAAGCCCTTTAAGCCCCACGGTGACGCCGGATCTCACGTAGTTCCCGAACGGCGAACGAGAGAGGGAAAGGGGTGAAGAGGGGGAGGAGCGTCGATGAGGGGCACCCCGCGGAATAAGCGCCGAACGATGGATGAATTGGAGCTTAACTCTGTGGCGGCGCGATTTGTACGCCCGCTCGTTTCCGTCGATTTGAATGGTTAATTCGCCGATTATCTCGTCGACCCGACCCACCTCTTAACCCGGCTCCAACGACGTGTCGTGCTTTATGGTCTCCTCCAGATTCGAATATTTCAACGGCGCGTACGGTAAGAAAACGCTTCCGGTTGCGGTTGTCGGGAGTGAAAAGCGGCTGTAATTGTGACGATTGAGATAATACGAGAGTTGAGAGAAAGAGAGAGAGAGAGTGTGTGTGTGTGTATACACACTGCACAGCACGTAACAAGTGCAAAGCGGATTAATTGATGCAATAGCCACGCAGTTGCACGTTGTTTGTGCGCGGTACATTATTTTCTCACTCCTCATATTGCCGTCACGGGGGGGGGGGGGGAGAGTCGAGTAGGAGGAGGAGAAGGGGTTGCAAAGTACCCGTTACACATTACAGAAACTCGCGAACGATATATCCTAGATAAGAGCTATTGGTTAGTCAGCTCGTTCAATGGAAACGTTGTTCCCTTGAATGGCGTGCGCGCCGAGCTAAAAAGGGAAGGGAAAAACAAGGGGATGAAGTATAAGCCCGGCGGTGGGAGAGAGACGGCGATAGACAGATAGATAGATAGATAAATCGAGAAAGAGCGGAAAGAGAGATAGCCGCGGCTGCGGCGGGTGTGCGCGAGAGAGCGCGGGGGAGGGGAAGGGGGAAGGGTAGGTGGCGAGAGAGGGCGGAAGGGGGAGGGCGAAACGAAAGGAAAAGAGTACGAGCCGGGGGCCGGCGAGCTCACGGGCGTGAGATTCTCAGATAAAATATCCAATTTAAAGTTTCATCGTAATTTTACGATTCTTGGAAGTAAATTAATAGTATTATCTACTGGCACTTCCAACCACCTTCCACCCTTCCCCCTCCACCCCGCCCCGCTGTCGCTTTCCACCTAACGCCGACCTTTCGCCTCCGCGGAAGGGAACTTTGAAAATAAGCAGCCTATTACTCATTACTCGGCCACGCTTATCGGGGGGAGGACTCAGAGGCGTCCCGGAGGATCTTTCTGGTCGTCGTTCGGGGAACGACTTCGACTTTGATATATAAGGTGTCCGAGATACAGCCGGTACGTGGTGTGGCTATATATATAACGCGACTTCGGCGTTCGGCGCGATATATAGATTTAAGGAGGCCATTAACGGAGGAATTAGAGACCGGGGAAACGATTTGCGCGCCGCGCGATTGCGATATGTCTCTTACGTGTTCGCGAGAAAGTTGTTATCGATCCGATTCGATTTTTTTCTTCTTTTCTCTTACTCGGCGCACGCCCAGCGTGTGCTCCGTTCGGCGAAGTTCGCGAGGAATCGAGAGGGAGACACATTAGACGTTTGAGAAGGACCGCAAGTTGACTGCGTCGGCCGTCCTACCGAGTGAAAATGAGTTTTTGATATTTATTGGATATGCGCTGTATGCGCCGGCAGGCCCCGCGACCTGCATGCGCGGCGATAGAAAAATAAAATTGGCAAGAGACAGAGGCGTTCCTCCGCGCCGGGGAAGCCCCTGTCCTTCTCACGTAGATCGTATCGACGGCCAACGATGCTGCAAATATATCTATTTCCCTCTGCCGTTCCCTCCCCCCCTCCCCCCGCCTCCCTGCGTGCGTGTCGCCTCGTCGGAGAATTTTTACCGTCAAGCTGTCACGTTCACTTTTACGAGTTTTCAAAACATATACTCGCGGTATGTACATCCAGATCTCCGTTTCTACTTCGAGCGATGGCACGGCGAAACTAGTACGAGTTACAAAGAGGAGAAAGCTATAGCGAGCCCGGAAATTTAAAAGCTTCGCGAAGAGCAGAGGCGAATGACAAATGCGGCTTATTAATCTTAGACACACTGGAACAATACAGATCCCGTTAAATTCCGTAACGGAAAATTTATTCATATTCCACTTGAAACAGGATATTAATTCTTGCCCGCAGTAACTTGTCAGCTGATTTGAATTTTGCGGCAGAGTGGCGTAACTGATACCATTTACAATTTAACTCGAGCGCGAATAAGTTTCTGCAAATATTGAAAAAAAAAAAAACAAATGTAAACTAACTGAAACGACACAGTTGCTGCATCTTTTATTGTTTCCACGCGATATAGCGTTCATTCTTTATCATCGGATAAGGATACAACCGTTAATAGAATTCAATGGAACATTCCGTGGATTAATTCGAGTCGCGAGTCTTGATGGGAGAAGAAAATATTTCGGCGGAAGATAGAATTACGCTCCCAAGCTCCCCTAGATTGTTTATCGCCGCATATTTGCCGTACAGAGTGTGCACCGACGAGTGTTTTATTCGCCCTGGAGAACGCGAGACTTAACAACGGCTGGCCGTGACGGTGAGACAATCCCGGTTTCTCTCGCACGCAGCAGTCGAGGACACGGGCATATGTATGTAGGCCCGGTCTGACGTATGCGGCTACCCACTCCTGCGCGGAATGAGGCGAGGGCTGGCAGGCTCTCTCTCATCCCGGGCCGAGAAGAGAGAAGTCACCGGCAGACCATCTCAACGGCGAATATATGACCCAGATCTGTAATTTTTATCCGCTTCCTTATCCCTGTTCTTATCCCCGCCCTATACCGGCCACCCCATTTCTCTGCCCTCTCTTTACGCCAGCGCCACGGCGCGCCGCGCGAATCCTTCCCCCCGCGCGCCGCGTACGTTTCGCTCTCCTAATTTCCGTCCCGCGCTCGGCGGGGACTTCTTTCTTCCGCTCGCACTCGACCCCGATGGCTTGTCGCCAAATTGACGAGGGTCATTGAAAATTTCGCGAATTACGTACGTCGAATTAAGGAACTTCCATATACGTATACCCCTCGTCTTGCGCGCGCGAAATCCATTTCGCGGACGCGAGAGCCACAACAAGTGGAAATATTTGTCGGCGTCCGGAAACGTTTCAGCGATACGTCGTTTTCGATAATTAATAGCACGCGCGGCTTATCGAACCGCATAATTGAATTGCTTTCCGCCGTCTTTGGATGCATTGAATATTCATTGTCTTCTCTGTGCATGCACAGAATTTCAAACTAAGTCGGAACGCGGAGAGAGGGAAGATGAGGAGGGGGGGAGGGGGAGAGGGTATCATCGCATGTCGGCGCATCGCGAGCTTGAGCGATTATGCTTGCATTTTCTTGCATAGAAAATAAAATGACTGCCGCGTCACGCGGAGAGGATCTCCCTCGATCCCCCTCTGAAGTCCGCGCGCGGGCAAGAGTACGCGGCATCCCCCTGTCGCGTGACTCGGACGATCTCAGATCGGATTTGCCGATACCGTTTATATGCGCCAGCCCCCCGACCGAGCGGCCGACAGAACCACAAAGTACACAAAGCAGAATCTAAAGAGGTTCCCGGGGAACCGCCGCCGTCGTCGTGGATAGCCGCTTAAACGGATGTCTGGCGAGGAGCTGGTTCTCGTTAGCTGGATCCCGGGATATTAAAATGAAATGAACTTCGTGCGATAAATCATAATATCCGAATGTCACATACTTCACCTAACTAATATTAAATGTAAATTTATTTTGAAGGGACTGAGACAAGAGACGACAGTATCAGATTTCTAGTTTGTACGTATATATAATTCTCTACCCATAACCGTCGTATTTATATTGCGAATCTTGACCAGTTTCTGCTGATACAAGCACGAAGAGGGTACTATAATTATATTTCTCTCATTTTCAATCACACATTTCTCTCACCGTTTCTCAATCGTCGGCTAGTTCCTCGCCTTTACGGCACGGTATATCGAAGCGTTCATTACGCCTTGGATACTTGGATTACGCGACAGAGATATGCCTGTAATATCTTAGTTTCGCTAGCGAAGCGCATCCATTGCGGTTCAGCAGCTCTCTCGTGGGCGGGACAGCGTCCTCTCTCTCGCATAGCGTTCTATCCTAGGTGAAGGGACGCAAACGGTGCAGCGAGAACATCGGGTTCCCCGATAAACGGGTCCGGCGTTATTCGGCGCGTGTGTACACGCGTGCAGGACTCCTTTGACGTGCGCTACGGGGAGCGCTTTAAGGAGAGACGACGCCACCACCTAAACCGCCACCCCACACGAGGCCGCATATATCCGGGATGAGAATCTTAATATCCGCTTACAGAACGTCCTAATTGGTTTATTTTAGAGCTGCCAGGAGAATTTGAATTATGGCGTTTTAATGCCGCCCGGTGGCAACACACCGGCGACCATCTTCGCAGCTCTCCCCTTTATCACCCCCCCTCCCCGTTCGCTTTTCCACTCCCCCATCCCCCGTCCCTCCCCTCGATTTTCGGTCTTTGTCCGCGTCCTCCTCTCATCTCCTACCGCGCGCGTCTGTCGTGCGCGCCGAGTCAATTTCGGTCGATAGACACACACGACAGCTGCAACGTTTATACCGCGCTGCCGTGCATACCCTTAATATCCGCCTCAACCTGTAATTAAGCCTCCACTTCCCATTAGGCTCGGTTCCGTGGATGTGTTTCCCTCCGCTCGGAAACCGCCCTCTCCCTTTTTTCCGCCAACCCGCAACAGCCGCGGAACCGGCGGATACCCCGGCGGCCGGGGGTATCCTTCCTGCGATCAGTAAAATTATCCTCCCGCACGACGTTTCGCCGGATACTTTTTAACGTTTTCACCGCCCGTTGTCACGGACGATCACGAAGGGCTTTTAGAGATTCCATTAACGAGTATCTGTATTAATCCATTAAACGATTAAAGAGATTAAGACTCTCAATTAAGCGTCAATTTTATATTCAGCGCTGCAGCATTAACGCGAGATTAGTTTTTCAATAAATTAGTACCTTTCGAATGAAAGAAGATCGGTGTGTGTGTAATAATAAATATGTAAGGATGAAACGAACCTATTAGGAACGCTGCCAATTAGAGACTATATAATTGAAATAAAAATTTCAGTATTAAAATTGTAACTGAATTCTCGCTATCGCGGCATACATTTTTATGAGTCATTTATCTGACGAAATTGTAAAATAATGTCTTACCAATTAATGTCTGAGAAACTTTTATGAGCAGAAGTTCGATGCGGAATGTAGATTTTCGTCTGCCGCATAATGAGCAGCGTTAAATACGCATTCTCACGCGTTCACATTCACGTCGCGCATTCGCGAAGAGATCTAATTTTAAAATAAAAAATAAAGAGAGACGCCAAGAGAAATTCTTTTCCCCACGGGACGCGCATAATCTCACCTTTGCCGACCTTCGCAACGTCGATAAGTACGTACTTACGCGGAAGGGTCCGGAAGGGTTGCGGTATCGCTGACATATTTTAATTTAGTGCAGCGCGGATATATATATATATATATATATATATATATATATATGTATACGTATATATTATAAACGCCGGCGCAGTGCTGAGTAAAAGCTCTCTTCGCGCTTCTTCACAGAAAAATATTACGATGTTAGAGCCAGGCGGAGAGGGAGAGGGATGGGATCATCTTCTCTATACGCGCGCGGCCCGCGCGCGCGGTTTTCTCTTCGTCGCTATGATATATCATAAGTTCCATTACACCCACCGCCGCGACGGGCGCGTTACATTATCGCGGCACGTTTCAGCTATAAAGGCATCTGTCAGGTGAAATAGCCACGGTCCTTCCTCGTCTCCTCCTGTGTACTACGACGGATAAATTGAATTTAACCGCTCGAAGAGAGAGGTGGACGTGTCGCGACTTTTGAGGGGGAGTTCTTTTCGTCCGGCGCGACGCGCGCGGAAGAGAGCTCCCCGTCCCGGATGTATAATCGGGATGGCCCTCTCTTCCGGGGCGCGCGAGTCGGGCTTGATTGATTATACAGTCCGGATGTCCGCCACATAATTAAAGAAGGGAGAGAAAGAAAAGGGATAGATTAAAGAATATATTACTTTATTTAAGTTTTTGAGACGAACTCTCGAACTCTCGAAACGTAGACAAGTTAGTGTAATTTCAATTGTAATTATAATTTTTGCCGTCGCGCGTATATGACTCTCTCTCTCTCTCTCTCTCTCTCTCTCTCTGTTTCTATCTCGCGAAAGAGTAAGCAAACGTCATTTAAATTTAAATTAAACTCTCGGCCATTTGGACATGTAATTATCATTCTCGCATACAGATATACAAACCCGGGCGCTAATGCGTAACTTTAAATTGGATCCGTGTCTTCGAACTTTGAAGACACCCGTTATAATAACGTCTACGTGGATATTAAACGTACATTCAGGATGTTTGCTGCACCTATGGGAAGCCTTCGAGTGCCATGACTCGGTATTAGAGGTATCTTTCAATATGCGACCATGATCTCCGGGGCTTCCTCCTCCTCCTCCTCCACGATCTTCTCCTCCGACTTCGTCTCATCCCTCGTCTCCCCCTCGCATCAACCCCTTGCAGCCATCCGGCCTCGGGTTCCACGTCAACCTCTGCCACCACACGTTATTCGCTCGGTATTATGAATTTAGAAATATCATAATATTGGCGACGTGTTTTCACGATATTGAATTTCAGGCGCGCGCTCGCGCGGGCGGGTCTCTCTATAGCGTCCAGCGCCCAAGCCTGCAGTGGAATACTTAACATTCCTGCTACTCTGTATACGCGGTGCGATTTCTCGAGCAACATTACCGCGTGTCGCGGTAAATGCCGGGAATTACACGGCTGGTTTCACAGTGTCCTTTGTGTCGGAATTTGTTCCGCGGCGTCGTCGGGTCGTCAGGCGGCGTCTGAGAGTTCGGCGCGCGCGCGACGGCGAAACTCGCTAAATCTTTCCAATTAAAGAAAAAAAAAAAAAGAAAAGAACGGATCTTCATTACAGTCTCTTGCCGAAAGAAGAGAGATCATTCGGAAGAGACGAGCCCGTTATCCTTTAAGTTTCGAGTCTACCTTAACGCTAAGCGCGCGCGTGCGCTTCGCGCTACGGAATAAATTGCCTCTGAAAGTAAATTTGTCTCTGCGCAAGTGGAATTCTCAACCAGTTACCCCGTGTCGCGGCGGGGCGACACGTTATACCGTCGCCTTTCGCTACGTCGCTCCGCGAAAACGTTTTCCCTCGTCCTCCGGACTCCGTGGGAAGAGGAAAAAAAAGCTGTCCCGCGTCTCTCCTCCGGCGAGACGTTTGTACACTGAAATTTAAGAAAGCCGCTCTATCTAGGCGACTTTCCGCCGCGCCCCTCCGTCGGAGTCTCTCAGCTCTCTCTCTCTCTCTCTCTCTCCCCCTCGTGTCTCTCCCCTCGCGTCGGCAAACCTGGCGCCCGCGATCGACGTCCAATCCTTGAAAAGCTGCACTCTCTTTGAGGGGCTCCTGGAAAAAGTTGAAAGGCCCTCCCTCCGCCACTCGAGCTTCAGTTCAGCCCCGCGCGTCCTTTACGGACTGCACTGTCGCGGCTGTCTCCCTCTCCCCCTCTCTCTCCATCTCTCTCCTCTCTTGCCTCCCTCTCTTCGAAAATCGTCCGGATTAACTTTATATAACTTCGCCCGGGAGCCGCGTATAAATCAAAGGAACGCAATTAATCGGATCTTGATTGCAATACTTCGCGGACTTTCAATATCCAATTCAAGGCGGCCAGTCGTGCTCGTCTCACCTGCCGGCGCGGATTTTCCGCCACTCGCTCGAGCGGGGCGGCCGACGTATGCGTTATCCCTCCGCGGTCGCTGTAACTATTGTGATCGACGTGAAAAATTTCTTTTTACTCCTGCTAGCAGATGGAAATGTACAACGATCCTCCTACGCTATATAGTTAGTTTTACGCGCAACGCGAAAGCGCAACGATAAATATCATTACAGTCGAATGAAATATGGCAGTCGAAACGTTATATACGATTACGAATTTTAAACAACTTCAATAATTCCGAATTCCCAATTGATTCAATTATCTCGATAAAATTACGAAACACGCGCTATCCTATATATATTTTTGCCATTTAAACTCGACACTCCGCGACGCAGTTCAGCAGTTCTCCTATCTGGCAGATGTTGATTCCGCCGTCAATTTGCGAGATTGTCGAGATTCGTCGGGCCGGGACAAGGGAGCGGCGTTCCCTTCCCGCCGTTGCATTCTGCAGGCCAAAGTTGGCGCCGCGGAACTGCGAAACCAAACTTCCTTTTCCGCGACGGAAGTTCGACTACCTGCGGGGCCGGGAGGGCCGGCCGTTGGGTGACAATGAGCCTAAGGTAACCACAGCCGGGTGGTGTCTCCGCTATTGTTGTCGCTGGTTGCCGACGGAGTTAGACGGTGCCTGACCTCGGTTTCCGTGATTCGCAGAAGTACCTAACCGGGGGCTCCGCCTTTGAAGACGTCTCTCCCGCAAGCGCGCGCGCGCGCTGACTACATAATGAGTCTTTCTACTTACATGGCACCTACGTACGTCCTCCCACGCGAGTTCCAGCACTTCGGGGTTGCTCCCGGCAACCTTTGTGTTCCATCTTGCGCTCCTTCTTGATTCGACAAATTCGTATCGAAGTGTCGTCGCCCTTTGCAAGTTGCGTCTTTGGGAAAGGTATTTAATTCGTGCAGCGAGGCACGGTCGTGGCGCTCGAATACGTAAAATCTGCCGAAGCGCTCGGAATGCGAGAGAGAGACGAGGCACGTTCCGAGGAAAAAAGAATTTAATTATATTCTCGCGTTTAAAAAAATTTCGTTTCAAAAATTGCCCTCTTGAAATGAAAAAACCGATACAGAGAAACTTGATGAATCGAGAATCGGTTTCAATTAACTCGTCGCCAATCGAAAGAACGAGATAATTACTCTCGTTAGATGCATATTTGCTGTTTGCAAAATGAGTTAATATTTTTAAATTTGTATATATAGACAAGACAATCGCGCGACGCGCGCTTTTCGCGTTACATTGCGCTGTTATTATTACACCAATATAATTAAGAAAAGTAAGCGCTCTCCGCAACCGCAAGTGTGTTTTCCCCAACGTGCCATCTTGCCGTGGCATTGCAGAGGCGTGGATTCTCATTAAATGAGATTTGGGGTTTAATTATCTTAGAAGGTACGTTTACAGCTAAAATGATTCAGCCGAGGAAATACATATCCGTATTTTCTGGGTGGAACATCGAAAAAAAATGTAAAAACCATTTTTACAATTAAAATGTCAGATAATTAAATATAAAGCATCACGTTACTACTCATTTACGTGATGCTAAAGGTATCACTTGCTTTATCTGTCATTTGTTTTGCCTGTATCTGGTTTGCTCTTGTTCGTACATAATTTCCTCGAGTTTTTTTAATTAAAAAAGAATACGTTGTGTAATTATAAAAATACGCAATGTGTGAGTTAATTCTAATTGCCTTTGATGATCGTACAAAGGTTAATTACAATTGTAATTGTAATTTAGGTTACATATAAAATAACCCTCGTTCGGACAAACGATTTGTTTCCGCAAAGATGATCATATACATCAAATATTAAATTACTATTAATTAATTATCGCGTATGGTATATACATCGAATTTTGTATGCCTACTCTGCCGAAATCGCGCGGACGTCCTAATGAATGATTGTAATTGCCCAATAATAATACACGGCAAAATATTTCTTCATTAATACATGTTAATATATTCAGATGGAAATGTAACAATCCTCCTACACTAGTTAGTTTTACGCGCAACGCGAAAGCGCAACGGTAATCATTACAGTCAAATTACAAACCGTTATGTTTGTTACATAATTAATCTCGCCTCGTGATTTTCCGAATAATCAATACGCTGTAAAAATACGCGGCATACAATGATAATCATTATAATCTCGCGTGTGATTAATGATCGGAAAATGAAATTATTATATGGAATGTCGAACGCGCGATGTGGAAAGGAAAGAAAGAAAAATAATAATAATTGAACGCTTTTCCCTCGTGGCGCGAGGGAATTTCAGCGGATTTTTATTGCGAGAATTAGTACGATCGGCATTATACTTCATTAAGACAACGCGCAACTAATATCCCGGTGCAATCCGGCGAGGATTACAATTTGTATCGCTTCCCGGAAAAATCGTTGGCTATACTGCCCTCGCAAACCGTATAAACGCGCGCGCGCGACGACAGAATGGAGGAAAGAAAAGGGACACGCCGCGTTCTCTTCCATTTTCGAGAGTCGAATCAAGTCTATCCGTTTCTCCCCCCCGCCTCCCCCTTTTTTTCCGGCTCCCTTTCCGCGCGGTGCAGCGGCACGGGACGACCCGATAGAAAGCAAGAAAGAGGAGAGAAGAGGAGGAGAAAAAAATCGGATTGTCCGGTTTGTTGGACCGGCAGCGCTGACTCCGCAGGCTCAGCCAGTAATACATCAGGGGCTTACTAACCCCTCAAACGTAAAATACCCATCTAACCCACTCCCTCATCTCGCCGCCGTCTCCCTCCTCACCCCATCCGTCCCCCTCCCCCGCCCATCCCCCGCCCCTCCACGGTGGCACGGTGGCTGGAATTCTTTCGTATATATACACTTGTACATGACGTTGCAGCCGCGGATGCACTAGCACACGTTCATACGGGGAGTTATGAGGGATCTTCTCCCCCGCGCAGTGAGGAAAGAGTCGCGCACGTATATAGCGCCCCCGGAATACTGCACACCCGGATGATAAGGGGCCAAGTTTTAAAGTTTTTAATGCGTCGTCCCCCGGTTGATGGCCCGATCTGTCCGCGTTACCTCGGGCGTAAATCGCGGAAAACGTATATCGTCGTCCCGGCGTTTGCACTTTGGAGAACCGGGATGAAGCGCGTGCCCTCGCGCGTATCCGCGCGTACGGCAAACGTTCGCGAGAGATAGGGGAGAGTTGCCGAATGCGTACCACTTAAGATATTTTTGATTATATTTCGCATTAGGTATTATTTAGAATGCAAACGAACGTTGGAAATGTTGTAGCTTGATGTTCAAGGCATCTAATATTATATGTTAAATCTTTCACTAATAGCAAATTAATTTGTTCTAAGCCTTTTTGCAACATGCTGTCAAAAGCACGATTCAGCATAACCAGTACGCCTAAATCGCACCTGTGAGTTTTATTAATAGTACCGCTTTTTAAACTATTGAATTTATGAATGAAAATAATTAAAAACACAAGAATAATAAAAGAATCATAAATTAGTACCTACTTTAATTGTAATTTACAAACAATAGCTGTTTTGCTTACGCAACTCGATGACGGTTTTTTCCTCTACAGACTTGCTACAAAGCAATTTCGATCGTGTTAAAATAAATAATGTTGATTATGTCATGTGATCTAAAAATAAAGATTAGTGTTTCTAAATTGTACCGATACGATATAAGAACCCTTATGCTGGTTAGGTTAGGTACGATTTAGGAAACTTGACAGAGATAAAATATTGATATAATTTTTATAATAATTATATGTATGTATATATAATAAATGTAAAGTATCCCATAAACTTTTTTTAGGAAAAAATAACAATTTAATTAAAAATTGCATAGTTACAGATCGGAAGAGCACACGTCTGAACTC